>NC_057814.1:209099557-209100881 GCF_018294505.1 Triticum aestivum | reverse complement strand
GCTGGCAGCGGAGGTGGGCGGCGCGGGACACGTGGCGGCGGCTATGTCCGGCGTGGTACGGACACGTCCGGCGGTGCCGGAGGCGATTTTTAGGGTTTGGACTGTGAATGTTTCGGGAGGGGAGGTGTATATATAGGTAGAGGGAGCTAGGAGAGTCCAAATGAGGTGCGGCTTTCGCCCACACGATCGTGATCGAACGACCTAGAGCATGGAGCAGACTTAGAGGAGTTTTGGGCTGTTTAGAGAGGGGTTTTTGCTGCACCCAAAAACGGACTTTGCGGTTGCCTGGTTAACCGTTGGAGTACCAAACGACCTCCAAATGGAACGAAACTTGACCGGTGGTCTACCGGTGGTATACCAAAGCCACTTGACAAGCCTCGGTCCATTCCGAGAACGTTTGACACCCGCTCACGAAAGGAAAACAAGAGGGGTGCGCCGGAGGAGGTGGGAGCGCCGGATTGCAAAACGAACAACGGGGAAAATGCTCGGATGCATGAGACGAACACGTATGCAAATGCAATGCACATGATGACATGATATGAGATGCATGACATGACCAAAATGGAAAACGGAAAACAAAACCCAACCACGAAGGGAATATCATAGCACATAGCCGAAAATGGCAAGAGTTGGAGTTACAAATATGGAAAGTTACATCCGGGGTGTTACAGCTAGTGTACGATTTTTGACACACGCGCCAGATCAATGTTGTGTATTCAAACATGCATGCACGCATCACCACCATACATATGCATGTAGTGGTTGCCTTTGAACGATACACTCCCTCGCGTGGTTATCGGCGACAAGCCTATATATTCGTGGGCCCGCGTGGACATCCATGATCACCTTGACCAACAACAAGATAGGTTACCATGGCAGATTCTTCATTTGGTTCGTGTTATCATAGTATAGGTCATGGTGAGATTCAGACCTAATTAAGTCTGAGCGCATATACTATGCATGCACGCATGCATATATGAATCCCCGTCGTTGGCTTGAAGTGTGGTGTAACATACATATGCATCGTCAACCTTACCCTCACTCAGTGTGGGGATTTCTACGAAATCACGGTTCCACATCAAAGTTGTTCCATTGTTACTCCAAAACACACCTCTCCATACATATGTTTGGGCCACATGCATGCAATGGTTGTCTTCGGGGACTAGCTACTTGCGTGATTATTGGCGAGCTAGCCCATCTCCGGGGTCGCATGGACGGCCATCACTTTGAGCAACAACAAGAGAGAGGTTGTACGGCCAAGGTGGATTATTCTTGGTCCATTTTACGATCCATATTGGTGAGATATATGCCTCTCTCGGCCGCC
>NC_057814.1:209093399-209098499 GCF_018294505.1 Triticum aestivum | reverse complement strand
GACACGAGGGAGGGGGGCTGCTAGCTCTACTTCACACTTTGCTAGGTGAACCTCGGTTGGGGGGCATGCATACATAGCTTAGGATTCCCTTCGTGTCGACACGAGGGAGGGGGGATGCTAGCTACTTGGCACTTTGCTAGGTGAATCTCGGTTGAGGGGGAGGGGGCAAGCATTCATAGCTTAGGATTCCCTTCGTGCTGACACGAGGGGGGGTCGGGGCAAGCAATACCGTGCGCTTTGCGAGAGAGGTGCCACATCGAAGTTGCATTTGGTATTTGAAAATCAAACCACACTTTTGATACATAAATTTGGTCCACATGCAAGTGTGTTCGTGTTCTGACCCTCTCCCGCGTCATTTTTCGCCAAATTTATGAACATTAGACATGTCGGGTGACGCAACAGACACGGTTCACTCAAACTAACCGTGTGCCACGCCGGTGTACCTGTCACGCACACATCCGCACAGTACATTGGGCTCCACGAGGCTCCCCCTCTCAAAATATCTACCAGCCTCGAGGGTTTTTTTTGTTTCATAACACACGGTTGTTATCTCCGGACTGTGTGCGATGTTTCTTGTACCCAATCCCGCCTGCATCCCTAGAAAATATCTGCCCGCCTCAAGGGTTTTTCTGCTTCATAACACACGGTTGTTATCTCCGGACCATGTGCGATGCACTATCATCAAAATTTTCAATAGCCCGGCATTTCACTCCCGCGTTTGACTCCCGCGTACTAAAATTTTCAGTACCCGCGTCATTTGCTCAAACACCTCGCGCCCCCCTCCACGCACACACCAAAACCTCCTCGGGCGTGCGCGCGCGCGCACACACACACACCCTCCCTCGCTCGAAACCCTAGCAAAGTCCCTGCCGCCGCTGCCACCGCCGCCGCTGCCACCGCCGCCGCCGCAAGGCCTCCATTGTCGACATCTACCGGTTTGCCCATGCAGCTTACCCACCGATCTCCATACCCAGGACGCCCTGAGTTTCTTAGATGACGCCTGCCAAACGCCACCTTTCCCACAGATCCCCATCCCCCACTCCAGAGCGTCGCAGCCTAAGCCCGGCTGCGCTTCCCGTGGAGCTCGAGGAGCGACTGGCCCAAAAGAGGTGTATAGCAGTCTCTTCGCCCGACGTCGCCGAGGAAGCTGACGACCATTACTGGCGGCAGGCACTCAAGCAGCAGGCTAGAGTATGCGGGCATGTCTCGTCCGCCGGCTACGACATCGAGGTCATCGACAGCGACGCCCTGAGGCGGTCTGTGTCACAGGTTAAGTGGCCCACCCCCAACCCCTCGGGTTCAACCGCCGTCGATCTCATCCATGGCCCCGCCGATGATCTCCTCTGGCTCGCTGTCAACAATTTGCCACTCTACATTGCCATCGAGCCCCTTTTGTCATTTCTGAAGGAGACGTTCTGCGACGCTGGCTTGGGATCCACAGCTTCCAAGTCAGACCTCATCAACGGCGACCACGAGGAGGGCACCCTCTCCGGCTCTTCCAAGGGGAAAGAGCCCATCTGCTCTTCCAAGGGGAAAGCGCATGTCTGCGACATCAGGGAGGGCACCCTACAGCCGTGCTCTTCCAAGGGGAAGGACCCCATCTGCGACAACATGGAGCGCATCCAGGGTCTGTGCTCTTCCCACGGGAATGAGCCCATCCGTGACAAGTGAGGAAACCCATGATTTGTTTTGCCGTGCCTCTTCACAGGGGGAAACCCATGATTTGTTTTGTCGAGTCCCTTTTGTAGTGTAGTGAGAATATGTCCAGTTTTAATGGCTATATCTACTTGTTTGCAGTATGCCTTGTTTATTTCAGTTGTTCACAATGTGATGCTCTATATGTGCAATTATTTACTGTGCAGTACATTTCATCAATCCAGTTTTAAACATACCGATAGGAATGCATATATTTGCTTGTTGTTAAGCCTATTATAGCTAGCATATGCCTCTTTTAAAGTTTTTTGATTGTTCGGTTGTTTGTAGTTAGCATATGTTCAGTTTCAAATGCTATCTTTGGTTGTTCGTAGTATGCCTTGTTTATTCCAGTTATTCACAACGTGATGTTCTATATGTGCAAGTATGAACTATGCAGTTCAATTTCATCAGTACCAGTTTCAACAATACCACTATGAATGACTACATTTGGTTGCTGCATCTTGTAGTTAACACACCTTTCCATTTTTATTTAACCATAACCAGTGTACTTAGACCGGCACAATACCAGTTTGAATAACCATGTTGGCTTGTTGTTAAATGTTTGGCCTGTTTCAGTTAGCACACCTTTCCACTTGTTTTGCTTTACTAGCGTGCTTAAACCTACACACTAAAGCTATCTTTTGGAGATTATTTTGTTTGCCATGTGAAATTTGGTTGATGTTTAGCCTGTTGTGCTTAACATGCTTCTTGATGTACCTACACATGACAATTTTGGGAACGACTACTGTTTTCCATCGAGGTTAGTTTCATCCCATGGCTTATATCTGCTCACTGTTTAGGATATCGGTAGCTGGTACCATATAGGCCGGCGCCTGATAAGGGACTAATCGGTGAATCGGACTTTTAACTGAATATATCTGCAACCCATTTTTCCTTAGGTTAACTAGGGCCATATGTAATATATCTGAGGCTACATAGCAACATGCACTATACTTAATGTCTAAATATGCAATCCTAGGCTACATAGCAACAAGGAAGAGTGTTATATTAATGTTCTAATGATGTCTAAATATACGTAGAAGAGCAGCAGCAACAACAACAACACAGCCCTGTTTGGATACTCAACTTAGCTAGAGGTTAGAGTTAGTTTCTAGCTCATTACTAACCCTGAACTAACTCCATCCAAAGAGTTGTTTGGATGGCAGGGTTAGATTGGCAATAAATGCACTAAGAGAACTAGCTCCAATTAGCACCTCTTGGGTTGGATACTAGTTTTTTTGGGTGGGTTATAGATGCAACTAGCTCAAACTAGCCCTCATGTTTAGATATACTTTAGGGCTATTTGAGCCCGAACTAGCTCAAACTAACTGCAACCCGTGGATACAGCAACAGATAATTTGTAAGAATGAACTAAACTCCTTCCGGCCCATAATATAAGATGTTAATTAATCTAATATGTGAGTATATTGGATGTTATAAGCTACTCCCTCCGTTCCTAAATATTTGTCTTTTTAGAGATTTCAAATGGACTACCACATACGAATGTATATAGACATATTATAAAAGAGTGTTGTACTACATCATTGTGCAATTGCTGTTTAGCTTCTAATATTAACTTGGTGCTTTTAGGTACATATGTCATTGGTAAAGATCCGCATTTCGACCCTTTCTGCGTATGGGGCAATGAGAGAACGATGAACCAGCATTAAGTGTGTAAGCTGATAAAGATTGTTAGTAAAATGGGTCCAAAGATGGCAATTAAACTATTTTTTTTACACTTTATCCAAGACAACAGCGAACTGCGGGATGGTAAGTAAGAACACTGCAGCCTTCTTTTTACTGCCCATAATGAGTTGTGTTAGATGACAATGTCTGAATCTTTTTCCTTTGCAGTGGTTGCCAAAGCAGTTTAATCAAGATTACCTCTCGAACTACATGATTGGTGGGCATGCAAAGGTTCAAGTATTTCTACCAGAACACGATGATTATCTAGATGTTTTCATGAAGACCGTGAAGGATGGGCGGTCGGCCATCACAAGGGGTTGGACTAGTGTCGTGCGTGCCTTCGGCATGGAGGAGGGCACAATATGGGCATTCCGCTTCACCTTGTTCAGCAACCAGAATATATTTTGCCTCTTTCTTTACCGTCTTTAATAGTACAAGTATACAACTGTGGTTCATTATTCTTTATCTATACCTACTATTAAAGGGAGGTGATATTCTTGGTTTCGTCCTGCTTTGTTTGGCCCCACTTCAATTAATTTCACGTACGCTATTTGGCTTTGTTACTTGCCAACCGTTTTGGCCCAGCGTAGAAAGCCCACCTGGTGGCGCACTGAGGCCCAGGCCCGGAGAGCTCGCAAAAAATAAAATTGCCGATGGGAGGGTTCGATCTCATAACCCGCGAACCGGTCACGCACAGTTTGTCCAACTGACCTAGCTAGAGATATGAGAGGATTTTTTTCTTCCGTTGCAACGCACAGGCCGTTTTGCTAGTTTGGTTCTTATGTAATTCTTGAACATATGTACCTGTGAATCGAATAATGCATTGGTTGTTTGAACCAGATGGATATGAATAAAGTTGTAGCATACATTCAAATTCAAATCCAAATCCGGTACAATTTGGAAGAGCAGCAGTTAAATTATGGTGAAATTACGCTCTCCAGGTTGTTACGGCACACACGGTTGGTAAAACACAAACGTTTGCGATATGCGCCACAATCGGAGACGGTTCACAGAGAGGGAACGTGTAACGCCCCGGATCCGATGCGCCAGGTGTCTGCCAGTTTTCGCCGTCCTTGCCATGTCATTTGCTTGCGTGTTGCATTTTGCCATGTCATCATCTGCATTTCATATCTTGTCATCATGTGCATCGCATTTGCATACGTGTTCGTCTCATGCATCCGAGCATTTTCCCCGTTGTCCGTTTTGCAATCCGGCACTCCCAACTCCTCCGGCGCCCCCCTCTTGTTTCTTTTCACGAGCGGGTGTTGAACATTCTCGGAATGGGCCGAGGCTTGTCAAGTGGCCTTGGTATACCACCGGGAGACCACCGGTCAAGTTTCGTTCCATTTGGAGGTCGTTTGGTGCTCCAACGGTTAACCGGGTAACCGCAAAGTCTGTTTGTGTGTTGCAGCAATAACCCCCCGCTTCTAACAGCCCCAAAACCCCTCTAAGTCCCCTCCATGCTCTCGGTCGTTCGATCACGATCGCATGGGCGAAAACCGCACCTCATTTGGACTCTCCTAGCTCCCTCTACCTATATAAACACCCCCTCCCCCGAAATTTCGGATCAATTCCACCCTCACCCTAGTATTTTTTCCCCTCCGCGCCGCCGGACGTCTCTTCCCCCGCGCCGGACATGTCCGCCGCCGCCCTCCGACCAATACGCCGCCGCCACGTCACCCGCGCCTCCTCTCTCTCTCCTCCCTGCCGCCGCGGCCC
>NC_057814.1:209018062-209093101 GCF_018294505.1 Triticum aestivum | reverse complement strand
GCCGCCGTGCGCCGGCCGCCGCTGCCTCGCCCGCCGCCGGATCCTCCCCATCCCGCGCCTCCGCGCCTGTCCTCGCGTCGGTCGTCGTCGTCGTTGGCCGTCGGCGCCATGAGGGTCTCGTCCCGCTCGGTATCGGGCCGTGCCTCGAACCCCGTCGCCCGCGTGGGCCTCCTCCTGCCACCTGGGCCGCGCAGTGCGCCAGAGCCGGCCCAGCTCCAGATCCGGCCCGTGTGGCCCAACGTGAGCACCCCTGTTTTCTCCCGGATTTTGACTAAGTCCCCAGATTTCATATTCATGTGCACTTGTTCATCATTCCATAACTCCTCGTGTGTTGCTCTGTTTTGTGCGTTTAATATATCAAAATGTTCGTCTCGTGATGCTCTTCATTTGGTTCCATTGCACCATGTTCATTTGAGTCCATTTTGATGCCCAAATCTCTGTTGCAAGAGTGCTAGTTGCTGTTATCTGCTGCTACTTATCAGAACTTGGAGATTTGTTATTTTTTATCATTTAATCTGTGCATCTTATGAGTATGAGCTCTACACGTGTTTTGTTGTATGCCATGCCATCTTTCCAGAGGTATATTCCATGTATTTTTGTAATCTCTATGGTGACTAGCACAAGCATGCAAACTAGGCTTCGTGATGTTTCTGATTTCGGAGACAGTGATTTCTCTGTCTTTGTCTGCTGTTATTTTGTTGCCATGTAAACTTGATGCTACAGAGAGATCCATGCATATTGTGGAGATGTTAAGTAAGGATGTTTTGTAGATATTGTTTTAATTGATCCATCCATGCCCTTGTTTGCAATTATGGAGTGCCATAGCATGTCTCAATCTTGCTCTACTTTTGCTATAAAATGTTCCTGGCAGATTGTTTACGTGTTATTCTTTTTGCCAAGCTTGTTGTAGTTGCTTCATACATGCTATATATTTGCCCTTGCCATGGATAGCTTCATAAACATGCCATCTTTCTGTAGGTATGCTTTTTTTGTCATGCATTGCTTTGTGGTGAGTGCATCAAGCTAGCCAAGATGCCTTCATATGAATGTTTCTGCCATGCTCTGTTTTCTGCTAAGTCTGAAACCTGATAACGAAACTTGCTATGTTTACATGGTTGTCATCATATCTTCTGTGCCCTTTTGGCTTATGGTCAGTAAGGGATTTTTGTTATATGCTTTTAGTAGAATACTTCCATGCCTTGTTTTGCCATGTTAATTTCCTGTAGCATGTTGATTTCGTGCTCTGAACATTGCTACCTGATGCTATTTTTGCCATGTCCAGTAATTCTGCTAAGTCTGTGAATCTGTTATTATTTGCAATCTTGCCATGTCCTTTTAAGCATGCTCTATTGGTTTCTGGAGATAGCTCAGTGTTCATGTTTTGTTTTGCTTTACCTGTACATCATGTCCATGCCTTTTTTTTCATGTTGAGCTGCTGTAGCATATTGTTTTGATGCTTGGTAGTTGCATAGTTGCTGTTTTGGGCAGTTTGTTGCTATGTCTTGTTTGGAGTGTATGTGTTGCACCGTTGCTCCGTTTTGATCATGCTCTATATGAAACTTGCTTAGTTTTGCATGTAGACTCATATTATCATGTTTCATCCTTGTTTTGAGGTGTTTGCTTGATGTTTGTATGCATTCTGCATCAATGCCATGTTTAACTTGTTTTGCTCATATCTTCTAGGCCGTAGCTCCGAATCTAATGAACTTTATATGTAACCTGACTAGAATTTCGTGTAGATCATCATGGCGCATCTTAACTTGCTGTTTAACAACTTGAACATAAGGTGTATTCAGTTCTGGACCAATTTTGAAATTTGCATATGAGGACTTACCGGATTTGTTATATGTTGTTTCCGGCCTCATCTAAACTTGCGTTGATGTGTTGCTCTTGTATGCATCATCTCTTGTCATGAGTAGCTTCATATAGCTTTATCATGCATCATTCTTGGTTGAGAATCATGCCTTGTTCATGTGTGGTGTGTTTACCTTGTTGTGTGCTTCTTCTCGATAGTTCTCGTGTCGTTGCGATCGTGAGGATTCGTTCGTCTTCGTGGCTTCATCTTCTTCATGGGCTCGTTCTTCTTCCTAGCGGGACTTCAGGCAAGATGACTGTCACCTTGGATCTCATTACTATCATTGCTATGCTAGTTGCTTCGTTCTATCGCTTTCCTGCGCTACCTATTCTCTTGCTCTTCAAGCCTCCCAAATTGCCATGAACCTCTAACCTTTGTCACCCTTCCTAGCAAACCGTTGTTTGGCTATGTTACCGCTTTGCTCAGCCCCTCTTATAGCGTTGCTAGCTGCAGGTGAAGATGAAGATTGCTCCATGTTCGATTATGTTTATGTTGGGATATCACAATATCTCTTATATTATTAATGCATCTATATACTTGGTAAAGGGTGGAAGGCTCGGCCTTATGCCTGGTGTTTTGTTCCACTCTTGTCGCCCTAGTTTTCCGTCATACCGGTGTTATGTTCCTTGATTTTGCGTCCCTCACGCGGTTGGGTGATTTATGGGACCCCCTTGACAGTTCGCCTTGAATAAAACTCTTCCAGCAAGGCCCAACCTTGGTTTTACCATTTGCCTCACCACCACCTACTTTTCCCTTGGGAGTCGCTCTCTCGAGGGTCATCTTTATTTAGCCCCCCCGGGCCAATGCTTGTCTAAGTGTTGGTCCGAACTAGAGCCCCTTGCAGCGCCACCTCGGGGAAACTTGAGGTCTGGTTTTAGTTGTACGGATTGCTCATCCGGTGTTGCCCTGAGAACGAGATATGTGCAGGTCCTATCGGGATGTCGGCGCATCGGGCGGCTTTGCTGGTTTTGTTTTACCATTGTCGAAATGTCTTGTAACCGGGATTCCGAGACTGATCGAGCCTTCCCGGGAGAAGGAATATCCTTCGTTGACCATGAGAGCTTATAATGGGCTAAGTTGGGACACCCCTGCAGGGTATTATCTTTCGAAAGCCGTGCCCGCGGTTATGTGGCAGATGGGAATTTGTTAATATCCGGTCGTAGAGAACTTGACACTTGACTTAATTAAAATGCATCAACCGCGTGTGTAGCCGTGATGGTCTCTTTTCGGCGGAGTCCGGGAAGTGAACACGGTTCTTGTGTTATGCTTGAACGTAAGTAGTTTCAGGATCACTTCTTGATCACTTCTAGTTCACGACCGCTGCGTTGCTTCTCTTCTCGCTCTTGTATTCGTAAGTTAGCCACCATACATGCTTAGTCGCTGCTGCAACCTCACCACTTTACCCCTTCCTTACCCATTAAGCTTTGCTAGTCTTGATACCCATGGTAATGGGATTGCTGAGTCCTCGTGGCTCACATATTACTACAACACCAGTTGCAGGTATAGGTTTTGTGATGATCTTGACGCGAGAGCGATGTTTACTTGTTTGGAGTTCTTCTTCTGCTTCTTCTTCGATCAGGGGATAGGTTCCAGGTCGGCAGCCTGGGCTAGCAGGGTGGTTGTCGTTCGAGTTTCTGTTTATGTTTCATCCGTAGTCGGATGTTGAGCTTATGTTTGATGTATTGATGTATTCTTGCGGCATTTGTATGCCTTGTATGTATCCCCAAATATTATGTAATGTTGATGTAATGATATCCACCTTGCAATAGCGTCTTCAAGATGCGCTTCTATCCTTGGTGGGACCTTCGAGTTCCTTTAGGATAGGGTCGCATCTTGGGCGTGACAAGTTGGTATCAGAGCCTCGACCGACCCTAGGAGCCCCCTGTTGGGTAACGTAGCAGAAATTCAAAATTTTTTACGCATCACCAAGATCAATCTATGGAGTTTACTAGCAACGAGAGGGAAGGGAGTGCATCTACATACCCTTGTAGATCGCGAGCGGAAGCGTTCAAGAGAACGGGGTTGATGGAGTCGTACTCGTCGTGATCCAAATCACCGATGATCCTAGCGCCGAACGGACGGCACCTCCGCGTTCAACACACGTACGGAGCAGCGACGTCTCCTCCTTCTTGATCCAGCGGGGGGGGGGGGAGAGGTTGATGGAGATCCAGCAGCACGACGGCGTGGTGGTGGAAGTAGCGGGATTCCAACAGGGCTTTGCCAAGCGCTGCGGGAGGAGGGAGATGTGTCACGGGAGGGAGAGGGAGGCGTCAGGGCTTGGATTGCTGCTGCCCTCCCTCCCCCCCACTATATATAGGGCCAAGGGAGAGGGGGGCGCAGCCTTGGCCCTTCCTCCAAGGAAGGGTGCGGCCAGGGAGGAGTCCTTCCCCCCCAAGGCACCTCGGAGGTGCCTTCCCCCTTTAGGACTCTCCCTTTTTCTTATCTCTTGGCGCATGGGCCTCTTGGGGCTGGTGCCCTTGGTCCATATAGGCCAAGGCGCACCCCCTACAGCCCATGTGGCCCCCCGGGGCGGGTGGACCCCCTTGGTGGACCCCCGGACCCCTTTCGGCACTCCCGGTACAATACCGATAAAGTGCGAAACTTTTCCGGCGACCAAAATAAGACTTCCCATATATAAATCTTTACCTCCGGACCATTCCGGAACTCCTCGTGACGTCCGGGATCTCATCCGGGACTCCGAACAACTTTCGGGTTACCGCATACTAATATCTCTATAACCCTAGCATCACCGAACCTTAAGTGTGTAGACCCTACGGGTTCGGGAGACAGGCAGACATGACCGAGACGACTCTCCGGTCAATAACCAACAGCGGGATCTGGATACCCATGTTGGCTCCCACATGCTCCTCGATGATCTCATCGGATGAACCACGATGTCGAGGATTCAATCAATCCCGTATACAATTCCCTTTGTCTATCGGTATGTTACTTGCCCGAGATTCGATCGTCGGTATCCCGATACCTTGTTCAATCTCGTTACCGGCAAGTCTCTTTACTCGTTCCGTAACACATCATCCCGTGATCAACTCCTTGGTCACATTGTGCACATTATGATGATGTCCTACCGAGTGGGCCCAGAGATACCTCTCCGTTTACACGGAGTGACAAATCCCAGTCTCGATTCGTGCCAACCCAACAGACACTTTTGGAGATACCTGTAGTGCACCTTTATAGCCACCCAGTTACGTTGTGACGTTTGGTACACCCAAAGCATTCCTACGGTATCCGGGAGTTGCACAATCTCATGGTCTAAGGAAATGATACTTGACATTAGAAAAGCTCTTAGCAAACGAACTACACGATCTTGTGCTAGGCTTAGGATTGGGTCTTGTCCATCACATCATTCTCCTAATGATGTGATCCCGTTATCAACGACATCCAATGTCCATGGTCAGGAAACCGTAACCATCTATTGATCAACGAGCTAGTCAACTAGAGGCTTACTAGGGACATGGTGTTGTCTATGTATCCACACATGTATCTGAGTTTCCTATCAATACAATTCTAGCATGGATAATAAACGATCATCATGAACAAGGAAATATAATAATAACCAATTTATTATTGCCTCTAGGGCATATTTCCAACAGTCTCCCACTTGCACTAGAGTCAATAATCTAGTTCACATCACCATGTGATTAACACTGACAGGTCACATCACCATGTGACCATCATCAAAGAGTTTACTAGAGTCAACAATCTAGGTCACATCACTATGTGATTAACACTCAATGAGTTCTGGTTTGATCATGTTATGCTTGTGAGAGAGGTTATTTAGTCAACGGGTCTGAACCTTTCAGATCCGTGTGTGCTTTACGAATATCTATGTCATCTTGTGGATGCTACCACGCGCTACTTGGAGCCATTTCAAATAATTGCTCTACTATACGAATCCGGTTTAAGAGTCATCCGGATTAGTGTCAAAGTTCGCATCGACGTAACCCTTTACGACGAACTCCTTTTCACCTCCATAATCGAGAAAATTCCTTAGTCCACTAGATACTAAGGATAAGTTCGACCGCTGTCATGTGATCCATTCCCGGATCACTATTGTACCCCTTGACCAACTCATGGCAAGGCACACTACATGTGCGGTACACAACATAGCATACTATAGAGCCTACGTCTAAAGCATAGGGGACGACCTTCGTCCTTTCTCTCTCTTCTGTTGTGGTCAGGTCTTGAGTCTTACTCAATACTCACACCTTGTAACACAGCCAAGAACTCCTTCTTTGCTGATCTATTTTGAACTCTTTCAAAATCATGTCAAGGTGTGCGTTCTTTGAAAGTATCATCAGGCGTCTTGATCTATCTCTATAGATCTTGATGCCCAATATGTAAGCAGCTTTATCCAGGTCTTCCTTTGAAAAACTCCTTTCAAACAACCCTTTATGCTTTCCAGAAATTTTACATCATTTCGGATCAACAATATGTCATTCACATATACTTATCAGAAATGTTGTAGCGCTCCCACTCACTTTATTGTAAATACAAGTTTCTAACAAACTTTGTATAAACCCAAAAACTTTGATCACTCCATCAAAGCGTATATTCTGACTCCGAGATGCTTGCTCTAGTCCATGGAAGGATCGCTAGAGCTAGCATACCTTTTAGCATCCTTAGGATCGACAAAACCTTTCTAATTGTATCACATACAACCTTTCCTTACGAAAACTGGTAAGGAAACTTGTTTTGACATCCATCTGCCAGATTTCATAAATGCAGCTAATGCTAACATGATTCCAACGGACTTAAGCATCGCTACGGATGAGAAAATCTCATCGTAGTCAACTCCTTGAACTTGTGAAAATACTCTTTGCCACAAGTCGAGCTTCATAGACGGTAACATTACCGTCCATGTCCGTCTTCTTCTTAAAGATCCATTTATCTCAATGGCTTGCCGATCATCGGGCAAGTTCACCAAAGTCCATGCTTTGTTCTGATACATGGATCCTATCTCGGATTTCATGGCTTCTAACCATTTGTCGGAATATGGGCCCACCATCGCTTCTCCATAGCTCGTAGGTTCATTATTGTCTAACAACATGATATCTAAGACAGGATTACCGTACCACTCAGGAGTAGTACATATCCTTGTCGACCTACGAGGTTTGGTAGTGACTTGATCCGAAGTTTCATGATCACTATCATAAGCTTCCACTTCAATTGGTATAGGTGCCATAGGAACAACTTCCTGTGCCCTGCTACACACTAGTTGAAGTGACGGTTCAATAACCTTATCAAGTCTCCACCATCCTCCCACTCAATTCTTTCGAGAGAAACTTTTCCTCGAGAAAGGACCCGTTTCTATAAACAATCACTTTTGCTTCCAGATCTGAAATAGGAGGTATACCCAACTGTTTTGGGTTTTCTATGAAGATGCATTTATCCGCTTTGGGTTCGAGCTTATCAGCCTGAAACTTTTCCACATAAGCATCGCAGCCCCAAACTTTTAAGAAACGACAACTTAGGTTTCTCTAAACGGTGTCGTCTCAACGGAATTGCGTGGTGCCCCTTTTAAAGTGAATGCGGTTGTCTCTAATGCCTAACCCATAAATGATAGTGGTAATTCGATAAGAGACATCAGGGTATGCACCATATCCAATAGGGTGTAGTTATGATGTTCGGACACACCATCACACTATGGTGTTCCAGGCGGTATTAATTGTGAAACACTTTCCACAATGTCTTAACTGTGTGCCAAACTCGTAACTCAGATACTCATCTCTATGATCATATCACAGACATTTTATCCTCTTGTCACGACGATCTTCAACTTCACTCTGAAATTACTTGAACCTTTCAATAATTCAGACTTGTGTTTCATCAAGCAAATACACTCAGCATCTACTCAAACCATCTGTGAAGTAAGAACATAACAATATCCACTGCATGCCTCAGCACTCATTGGACTGCATACATCAAAATCTATTACTTCCAATAAGTTGCTCTCTTGTTCCATCTTACTGAAAACGAGGCCTTTCAGTCATCTTGCCCATGTGGTATGATTTGCATGTCTCAAGTGATTCAAAATCAAGTGAGTCCAAACGATCCATCTGCATGGAGTTTCTTCATGCATATATACCAATAGACATGGTTCGCATGTCTCAATCTTTTCCAAAATGACTGAGTCCAAAGATCCATCTACATGGAGCTTCTTCATGCGTTCTATACCAATATGACTCAAATGGCAGTGCCACAAGTATGTGGAACTATCATTACCATCTTATATCTTTTGGCATGAACATGTGTATCACTACGATCGAGATTCATTTTAGGTGCAAGACCATTGAAGGTATTATTCAAATAAATAGAGTAACCATTATTCTCCTTAAATGAATAACCGTATTGCGATAAACATAATCCAATCATGCTCATGCTCAACACCAAATTTCGATAGTAGAGGGAGCATGCGATGCTTGATCACATCAACCTTGGAAACACTTCCAACGCACATCGTCATCTCACCTTTATCCAGTCTCCATTTATTCCGCAGCTTTTATTTCGAGTTACTAACACTTAGCAACCGAACCGGTATCTAATACCCTGGTGCTGCTAGGAGTACTAGTAAAGTACACATTCATATAATGTATATCCAATATACTTCTGTCGACCTTGCCTGCCTTCTCATCTACCAAGTATCTAGGGTAGTACTGCTTCAGTGACCGTTCCTCTCATTACAGAAGCACTTAGTCTCGGGTTTGGGTTCAACCTTGGGATTCTTCACTAGAGCAGCAAATGACTTGCTGTTTCATGAAGTATCCCTTTTTTCCCTTGCCCTTCTTAAACTAGTGGTTTTACTAACCATCAACAATTGATGCTCCTTCTTGATTTCTACTTTCGCGGTGTCAAACATCGCGAATAGCTCAAGGATCATCATAACTATCCCTGATATGTTATAGTTCATCACGAAGCTCTAATAGCTTGGTGGCAGTGACTATGGAGAACCATCACTATCTCATCTGGAAGATTAATTCCCACTCGATTCAAGTGATTGTAGTACTCAGACCATCTAAGCACATGCTCAACGATTGAGCTTTTCTCCCTTAGTTTGCAGGCTTAAGAAACTTGTCAGAGGTCTCATACCTCTTGACATGGGCACTAGTCTGAAATCCCAATTTCAGTCTTCGGAACATCTCACATGTTCTGCGACGTTTCAAAAACCGTCTTTGGTGCCACAATTCTAAACCGTTAGCATTACGCACTGAACTATCACGTAGTCATCAAAACGTGTATGTCAGATGTTTCGCAACATCTACAGACGACGCTGAGGTTCAGCACACCGAGCGGTGCATTAAGCACATAAGCCTTCCGTGCAGCAATGAGGACAATCCTCAGTTTACGGACCCAGTCCGCATAATTGCTACTACCAACTTTCAACTAAATTTTCTCTAGGAACATATCTTAAACAGTAGAACTAAAGCGTATGACATAATTTGTAAAGACCTTTTGACTATGTTCATTATAATGAAGTTCATCTGATTATTGAATGAACTCCCACTCAGATAGACATCCCTCTAGTCATCTAAGTGACACATGATCCGAGTCAAACTAGGCCATGTCCGATCATCACATGAGACGGATTAGTCATCATCGGTGAACATCTCGATGTTGATCGTATCTGCTATACAACTCATGTTTGACCTTTCGGTCTCTTGTGTTCTGAGGCCATGTCTGTACATGCTAGGCTCATCAAGTCAACCTAAGTGTTTCGCATGTGTTCCGAGGCCATGTCTGTACATGCTAGGCTCGACAACACCCGTTGTATTCGAACGTTAGAATCTATCACACCCGATCATCACGTGGTGCTTCGAAACAACGAACCTTCGCAACGGTGCACAGTTAGGGGGAACACGTCTCTTGAAATTTTAGTGAGGGATCATCTTACTTACTACCGTCATTCTAAGCAAATAAGATGCATAACATGATAAACATCACATGCAATCAAATAGTGACATGATATGGCCAATATCATTTTGCTCCTTTGATCTCCATCTTCGGGGCACCATGATCATCTTTGTCACCGGCATGACACCATGATCTCCATCATCATGATCTCCATCATTGTGTCTTCATGAAGTTGTCACACCAACGATTACTTCTACTTCTATGGCTAACGCGCTTAGCAATAAAGTAAAGTAATTTACATGGCGTTATTCAATGACACGCAGGTCATACAAAAAATAAAGACAACTCCTATGGCTCCTGCCGGTTGTCATACTCATCGACATGCAAGTCGTGATTCCTATTACAAGAATATGATCAATCTCATACATCACATATATCATTCATCACATTTTCTGGCCATATCACATCACATAGCACATGCTGCAAAAACAAGTTAGACGTCCTCTAATTATTGTTGCAAGTTTTTACGTGGCTTGTATAGGTTTCTAGCAAGAACGTTTCTTACCTACGTAAAACCACAACGTGATATGCCAATTTCTATTTACCCTTCATAAGGACCCTTTTCATCGAATCCGTTCCGACTAAAGTGGGAGAGACAGACACCCGCTAGCCACCTTATGCAACTAGTGCATGTCAGTCGATGGAACCTGTCTCACGTAAGCGTACGTGTAAGGTCGGTCCGGGCCGCTTCATCCCACAATGCCGCCGAAACAAGATAAGACTAGTAGCGGCAAGAAGAATTGGCAACATCGACGCCCACAACTACTTTGTGTTCTACTCGTGCATAGAAACTACGCATAGACCTAGCTCATGATGCCACTGTTGGCTAACGTAGCAGAAATTCAAAATTTTCTACGCATCACCAAGATCAATCTATGGAGTTTACTAGCAACGAGAGGGAAGGGAGTGCATCTACATACCCTTGTAGATCGCGAGCGGAAGCGTTCAAGAGAACGGGGTTGATGGAGTCGTACTCGTCGTGATCCAAATCACCGATGATCCTAGCGCCGAACGAACGGCACCTCCGCGTTCAACACACGTACGGAGCAGCGACGTCTCCTCCTTCTTGATCCAGCAAGGTGGGAGGAGAGGTTGATGGAGATCCAGCAGCACGACGGCGTGGTGGTGGAAGTAGCGGGATTCCAACAGGGCTTCGCCAAGCGCTGCGGGAGGAGGGAGATGTGTCATGGGAGGGAGAGGGAGGCGCCAGGGCTTGGATTGCTGCTGCCCTCCCTCCCCCCCACTATATATAGGGCCAAGGGAGAGGGGGACGCAGCCTTGGCCCTTCCTCCAAGGAAGGGTGCGGCCAGGGAGGAGTCCTTCCCCCCAAGGCACCTCGGAGGTGCCTTCCCCCTTTAGGACTCTCCCTTTTTCTTATCTCTTGGCGCATGGGCCTCTTGGGGATGCTGCCCTTGGCCCATATAGGCCAAGGCACACCCCCTACAGCCCATGTGGCCCCCCGGGGCTGGTGGACCCCCTTGGTGGACCCCCGGACCCCTTTCGGCACTCCCGGTACAATACCGATAAAGTGCGAAACTTTTCCGGCGACCAAAATAAGACTTCCCATATATAAATCTTTACCTCCGGACCATTCCGGAACTCCTCGTGACGTCCGGGATCTCATCCGGGACTCCGAACAACTTTTGGGTTACCGCATACTAATATCTCTATAACCCTAGCGTCACCGAACCTTAAGTGTGTAGACCCTACGGGTTCGGGAGACAGGCAGACATGACCGAGACGACTCTCCGGTCAATAACCAACAGCGGGATCTGGATACCCATGTTGGCTCCCACATGCTCCTCGATGATCTCATCGGATGAACCACGATGTCGAGGATTCAATCAATCCCGTATACAATTCCCTTTGTCTATCGGTATGTTACTTGCCCGAGATTCGATCGTCGGTATCCCGATACCTTGTTCAATCTCGTTACCGGCAAGTCTCTTTACTCGTTCCGTAACACATCATCCCGTGATCAACTCCTTGGTCACATTGTGCACATTATGATGATGTCCTACCGAGTGGGCCCAGAGATACCTCTCCGTTTACACGGAGTGACAAATCCCAGTCTCGATTCGTGCCAACCCAACAGACACTTTCGGAGATACCTGTAGTGCACCTTTATAGCCACCCAGTTACATTGTGACGTTTGGTACACCCAAAGCATTCCTACGGTATCCGGGAGTTGCACAATCTCATGGTCTAAGGAAATGATACTTGACATTAGAAAAGCTCTTAGCAAACGAACTACACGATCTTGTGCTAGGCTTAGGATTGGGTCTTGTCTGTCACATCATTCTCCTAATGATGTGATCCCGTTATCAACAACATCCAATGTCCATGGTCAGGAAACCGTAACCATCTATTGATCAACGAGCTAGTCAACTAGAGGCTTACTAGGGACATGGTGTTGTCTATGTATCCACACATGTATCTGAGTTTCCTATCAATACAATTCTAGCATGGATAATAAATGATCATCATGAACAAGGAAATATAATAATAACCAATTTATTATTGCCTCTAGGGCATATTTCCAACACCCCCTTGTTTGATCGTGTAGTTTGGCCGTTGTTGAGTCTAGAAGAAAACTTTTTTTTTCTGAGTCTAGTTATATCGGAGAGTAGGAAATCTTTTTACTCCTCTGCCCCTTCGTCGCTCTGGTGAGAAATCTTGTCGTAGGTGTTTTGAATTACTTCTCTTCCCTTTCAAAATTTTCTTTAGGATCACGCAGTTGGGTTTTCGTCGTTGGCTCTCAGTTCTTTGCATCCGGTGCATTTCTCGTCAAGATGATTCGATACTCTTTCTCTGTTGCGAGATCAGTCCTCAGTTCTTTCTCATTCGATGTAGTTTCCCTGTCCGAAGTTGTCTTTGTTTTTCCCACCCGCCCTCCCTTTTTCTTCTCGGAACCGGAGTCTGTAATCGAGTATCCATTCTACTCGTGCGAAATCTTTCTATTCTCTCGTCAACTATTTCAACCGGTGCTTTTCTCTTCAAAGCTATTCGTCGATTTCCCCTTCCTAGTTGCCGTTGTTTTTCCCGCCTCCCACCCCTTTTATTCCCGGAGTCTGAGCCGCTATTCAAGCATCTATTTCATTCGTGCGGAGTACCTTCAGTCTTTCCTCAATTATTTCAACCGGTGAATTCTCGTCTCGTTTGACATTCTTCATCTCTTTTCTTCTCCGGTGGATTCAATTCCAATTTTTCGTTAGTGATTATATTCTTTCCTCGGCCCAAATATTTCCCGTTGCTCGTTCCCCTCTCGTCTTTTAATCGTTCCGGAGTGATGAAGACATCTCAGGAGATTCGTCTGTGTTCGAATTATCACAAACAATATCACAAACGGTGCGGGCAAACTAAACGTTTGTGTTGTTTGCCTTATCGTACATGATTCACAACCATGAACTGTTTTTGATGAAGTATGCATCGTAAACGTTGCACAACAGAATAGCGTGTGCGATAGTTATCGTGTACGACGATGTTACGATGGTCCGATGTTTCGTAATCCCGTCCGACACTCGTACGACGATTACCTAAACTTCTTAACGGTGAACCGTTTGTGATGGGCCGCGCATCATACACGTTCTATAATAGTGAACCGTTTGTGATGGGCCGCGCATCACAAACGTAGCACCACAGAATACCGACTGTGATGGCAATGCGAGCAGAAACGAGTAGGAGTACTGTAGGGGCCCTATCCCCGACGGTTTCTGGGTCGTGTGGGAAGGACCCCCCTATCGCCCACACTCACTTGGCGACGGTTCCAAATGCCATCACGGGAAGGGGTTAAAAACCCTTTGTTTAGGTCCGATGTGCACAAGTGAAGCAAGCACACAAATAAGTATCAACCAAATAGCAAAGGAGACAAAAAGAAGCAAAGCACTCTCTCTCGAAGCCTATGATCTATACACTTTCTCCCCCTTTGGCAACAAGTTACCAAAAAGCTCGAAAATGCATAGTGCTATGCGTCTCTCTAAGATTTATCTTCGGGAGGTGGTGTTGAGAGGACTCCAAGGACGAAAGCATCTGTTGAAGTTGTTGGAGCCAGTGGAGTGGCAACTGGAGGTGCTACTAATGATGTGGCTGCAGGTGCTGATGTAGTTTCTCTTGTGTTTGTCACTGGCACTGCAGTAGATCTTTGACCTCTTGGCACTCTTTAAAAGGCATCTGTGGTAGCCTGCCCTTTCCTCTCCTCAGCTTCTTCCTGGAGCTGCTCAACTACTGTCTGCATCTCTGTCATCTTTAATTCAATATCATAGAATTTAGTCTCAATGATCCTTTCCAGGCTCTCTTAGTTCTGAGTCAGGGTGGCCAGTCCTTTCTCAATCCTCAAGGTGGCTTGAATCAGATAGCCAAGTTGATCTTGCTTTGTCTTGAGATACACTTGAGATGCCTCTTCAGCACTTGGCATCTTTGCTGCCTTCTCAGCTTTAGCTTTCTCTCTTTTCTCTTGTGCCTCTACAGATGTGGGGTCATCTTCATTCATGACAACAGTGTTGACCTCAAAAGCTGGTCTCTATGGAATATGTTCCTTGTCTAATAGATAAGTGCCCGTGCCCATCTTGGAGTTGATGAGCATTTGGATGTGTGGAGCATACCAACATGACCTCTTCTGATCTGCAACTGTCCTCTTGATTGTCTCAACAATCAAACTCATGACTTTTAATTTTTGGGGAACATCAAACAACTGCAGTAGGTTGATGGAGTGACCTCTGATCATTCAATGATCTCCAGACTTGGGCGACAATGTATGCCTCAATATAGTGTTGATTGTGGTCAATCCAGACAACAAATAGTAGACAAGGCCCATCTTGTGAGTTTCCAACGCGCTGCCAGAATCTCCTTATACATATTTTCCATGGAGTTGTGATCCATCTTCTTCTTGGCATATACATCTATGTCATCCTCATGCTCTTCAGGGGCATTAATCAATTTTGCCCATTCATCAACTGTAGACTGGTACCTAGTACCTTCTGACATCCAAACAATTCTGCCATCAGGATAGAAATGTGTTGTGGAGTAGAATTGCATAATAAGTACATCATTCCACTTGGTCAACTTCTGACCCACAAATTTGTCCACTCCACATAGCCTGAAGCTCTCATGCACTCCTAGAAAATGGTCTTCATTGTCATCAATATATTTCCAATCTGCCCACTTCATATCACAGACAATTGGCTTCTTGTCAAGCAAAGTGGTTTCATAGAAATCCTGCTACTCTTTGGTGTGGAGCCTGTAATCCACAGCAGTCCTTCTCCTCACAGCATATGGATCATACTGTCTCCATAGTCTGAGACCTACATCCTTTCTGATCTTCATGTTTTCTGCCACTCGATGATTGTCATCATGGTCTGGAATCTTGGGCTTGAGTTTCCTAAGCACTTGTGCTTCAGCATCTTCTTCATCAATCTCAGTTTCGGGCACTGGGGCCTTGTTCTTCTCAGCAGCTTGAATATTTCTTGTGCTCCTCTTTGGTGCAGTCTTTGGAGCTGGAGTAGAAGCTTTGGGGGCTGTCTTGGGCTTAGAAGGGGCAGCCCCAGACTTGATGGCATCACCCATCAGCTTTTGAGACTTGGGTGCTGGTGCAGCATCCTCTTCTTCAGATGAATGTCTCTCAAACTCTGCCATGGGATCTACTTTATTGCACCATCTCCCTCTCTTCCTTTCCTTTTTCCTCTTGCCCTCACCAGTAGCCTCACCACCAGTTGATTAGGAAGTTTCAAGAGTGGAGGCTCTGGCCTTAGAAATGGGCACTCTCTTGGCAGGTGTCTTCTTGTGCAGTCCTGGCTTAGTTGCAGCAGCAGCATATTCCTTTTTCAGCACCTTCTTCTTGGAGCTGACTTCTTCCTCAACAGCAACATAATCCTCATCTTCTGAGTCAGAATTTCTCTTCATCCTTGTCCTTGTAGCTGCTTTGGGCAAGTTGCTTGGGGTGCTCCTGCTACCCTCATCATAGCTGCTAGAGGGACTAGTGCCCTCACTCAGGTTCACCTGCTCTTCTGACTTGTTTTGTCTATCACTCTGATCTGACATGTCTGACACTGCAAGCTGGCAACTGACCCTATGAATAGTTATACATGAGATAGAGTGGATGCGCATCACAAAGTGCAGAGAATTTGCAAAACAAATGAGTCAAAAACTTAGTTTTAGTTTTCCATAGAAAGCATTTCGAAGCTATTGATTGGTTAAACTCGGTGACACCGAAGAAACTTTTGGAGTCTAAACTAGTGAAATCGGTCAGACCGAGACATAGTTCGGTCACTCCGAGATTGCTAGGGTTTCACTGAGAGTTGAACTCAGTCGCACCGATTTGCAAGTTTCGGTCAAACCGAAAAGTGCAAGTGCAATGGCCTAAGCCAAATTGGTGAGACCGATTTCCACAACTCGGTCGGTCCGAGATGAGTTCGGAGGAAACCTAACCCTAAATTTTTGAAATGAATCTAATCTAAAGGATGTTTTTGCTGGACAGGATGATCTCATACGTGGTAAGGAACATGACATTTGCTTTGTGCTAAGAATCAGAGTAAAGAATAGCACAAAGATTCGAACTCCTACCCTAGTTCGGAGATGAGCTCGCTACGGCGGCAATGGCGGGGTTGAATTCCGTTGATGATGATGGAGACCAGCGGCGGGAGGTCGCTGGCGACGAGAGGACGATCCGGAGACCCGAGGGGGCAGAGCAGGACACGCGTGCTACCTCTTGAGCACTGCGTTGGTTTTCCCTTGAAGAGGAAAGGGTGATGCAGCAAAGTAACGTAAGTATTTCCCTCAGTTTTTGAGAACCAAGGTATCAATCCAGTAGGAGACTACACGCAAGTCGCCTTGTACCTACACAAACAAATAAGAACCTTGCAACCAACGCGATAAAGGGATTGTCAATCCCTTCACGGCCACTTGCAAAAGTGAGATCTGATAGAGATAATAAGATAAATTTTTTTGGTATTTTTATGATATAGATTGAAAGTAAAGATCGCAAAGTCAAATAGATGGGAAACTTATATGATGGAAAATAGACCCCGGGGCCATAGGTTTCACTAGTGGCTTCTGTCAAGATAGCATAAGTATTACGGTGGGTGAAGAAGACTTGCAAAGATATCAAATCATACATAAAATAATTCAGAAGAGATTCAAATATTGTTCATAGATAATCTTGATCATAAAACCACAATTCATCGGATCTCGACAAACACACCGCAAAAAGAATTACATCGAATAGATCTCCAAGAAGATTGAGGAGAACTTTGTATTGAGATCCAAAGAGAGAGAAGAAGCCATCTAGCTAATAACTATGGACCCGAAGGTCTGTGGTAAGCTACTCACACATCATCGGAGAGGCCATGGTGTTGATGTAGAAGCCCTCCGTGATCGATTCCCCCTCCGGCGGAGCGCCGAAAAAGGCCCCAAGATGGGATCTCATGGGTGCAGAAGGTTGCGGCGGTGGAAATAGGGTTTCGTGGTGCTCTTGGATGTTTTCGGGGTATATGAGTATATATAGGCGAAAGAAGTCGGTCAGGTGAGCCACAAGGGGCCCACGAGGGTGGGGGGCGCGCCTACCCCCCTGGGCGCGCCTCCCTGCCTCGTGGCTTCCTCGTTGCTTGCTTGACGTCCACTCCAAGGCTCCTGGATTGCGTTTGTTCCAAAAATAAGTCTCCCGGAGGATTCATTCCGTTTGGATTCCGTTCGATATTCCTTTTCTGCGAAACACTGAAATAGATAAAAAAAACAGCAATTTGCACTGGGCCTTTGGTTAGTAGGTTATCCCAAAAATAATATAAAAGTGTATAATAAAGCCCACTAAACATCCAAAACAGATAATATAATAGCATGGAACAATCAAAAATTATAGATACATTGGAGACGTATCAAGCACCCCCAAGCTTAATTCTTGCTCGTCCTCGAGTAGGTAAATGATAAAAACAGGATTTTTGATGTGGAATGCTACCTAGCATATTTTTCAATGTAATTTTCTTTATTGTGGCATAAATGTTCAGATTCGAAAGATTCAAGATAAAAGTTTAATTCTGACATAAAATAATAATACTTCAATCATACTAACTAAGCAATCATGTCTTCTCAAAATAACATGGCCAAAGAAAGTTCATCCCTACAAAATCGTATAGTTTGGTCATGCTCCATTGTCGTCACACAAAATGCTCTCATCATGCACAACCCCGATGACAAGCCAAGCAATTGTTTCATACTTTAGTAATCTCAAACCTTTTTCAACTTTCACGCAATACATGAGCGTGAGCCATGGACATAGCACTATGGGTGGAATAGAGTATAATGATGGGGGTTATGTGGAGAAGACAAAAAAGGAGAAAGTCTCACATTGACGCGGCTAATCAACGGGCTAGGGAGATGCCCATCAATTGATGTCAATGAAAGGAGTAGGGATTGCCATGCAACGGATGCACTAGAGCTATAAATGTATGAAAGCTCAACAAAAGAAACTAAGTGGGTGTGCATCCAACTTGCTTGCTCACGAAGACCTAGGGCATTTGAGGAAGCCCATTGTTGGAATATACAAGCCAAGTTCTATAATGAAAAATTCCCACTAGTATATGAAAGTGACAAAACACAAGACTCTCTATCATAAAGATCATGGTGCTACTTTGAAGCACAAGTGTGGAAAAAAGGATAGTAGCATTGTCCCTTTTATTTCTCTTTTTTTCTTTTTTTGGGGCCTCCCCCTTTTTTGGCCTTTTTTGGGACAATGCTCTATTAATGATGATCATCACACTTCTATTTATTTACATCTCAATGATTACAACTCGATACTAGAACAAAATATGACTCTATATGAATGCCTCCGGTGGTGTACCGGGATGGGCAATGAATCAAGAGTGACATGTATGAAAAATTATGCATGGTGGCTTTGCCACAAATACGATGTCAACTACATGATCATGCAAAGCAATATGACAATGATGAAGCGTGTCATAATAAATGAAACAGTGGAAAGTTGCATGGCAATATATCTCGGAATGGCTATGGAAATGCCATAATAGGTAGGTATGGTGGCTGTTTTGAGGAAGATATAAGGAGGTTTATGTGTGATAGAGCATATCATATCACGGGGTTTGGATGCACCGGCGAAGTTTGCACCAACTCTCAAGGTGAGAAAGGGCAATGCACGGTACCGAAGAGGCTAGCAATGATGGAAAGGTGAGAGTGCGTATAATCCATGGACTCAACATTAGTCATAAAGGACTCACATACTTATTGCAAAAATCTACAAGTCATCAAAAACCAGGCACTATGCGCATGCTCCTAGGGGGATAGATTGGTAGGAAAAGACCATCGCTCGTCCCCGACCGCCACTCATAAGGATGACAATCAAAGAACACCTCATGTTTCAAATTTGTTACACAACGGTTACTATACGTGCATGGTACGGGACTTGCAAACTTCAACACAAGTATTTCTCAAATTCACAACCACTCAACTAGCACGACTCTAATATTACCATCTTCATATCTCAAAACAATCATCAAGTATCAAACTTCTCATAGTATTCAATGCACTTTTTATGAAAGTTTTATTATGCCAATATTGGATGCCTATCATATTAGGACTAATTTTATAGCCCAAGCACATTACCATGCTGTTCTAAAGGACTCTCAAAATAATATAAGTGAAGCATGAGAGATCAATAATTTCTATAAAATAAAACCACCACCGTGCTCTAAAAGATATAAGTGAAGCATTAGAGCAAAATTATCTAGCTCAAAAGATATAAGTGAAGCACATAGAGTATTCTAATAAATTCTGATTCATGTGTGTCTCTCCCAAAAGGTGTGTACAGAAAGGATGATTGTGTTAAACTAAAAAGCAAAGACTCAAATCATACAAGACGCTCCAAGCAAAACACATATCATGTGGTGAATAAAAATATAGCATCAAGTAAAGTTACCGATAGACGAATATGAAAGAGAGGACGCCTTCCGGGGCATCCCCAAGCTTAGGCTTTTGGTTGTCCTTGAATTTTACCTTGGGGTGCCTTGGGCATCCCCAAGCTTAGGCTCTTGCCACTCCTTATTCCATAATCCATCAAATCTTTACCCAAAACTTGAAAATTTCACAACACAAAACTCAACAGAAAATCTCATGAGCTCCGTTAGTGCAAGAAAACAAACCACCACTTTAAGGTACTGTAATGAACTCATTCTTTATTTATATTGGTGTTAAACCTATTGTATTCCAACTTCTCTATGGTTCATACCCCCCGATACTAGCCATAGATTCTGTCGGATCACGGGTTCCGGCAAAACCCTCAAGGTTCGAACACTTGGGTGCGCGCGGAGATTTCCTCCCTACCGATCTACGCCCTAGCTCGCTAAGATCTCGTGGACGAACTCGACGAACTCGCAACACAAAGACACAATATTTATACTGGTTCGGGCCACCGTTGTGGTGTAATACCCTACTCCAGTGTGGTGGTGGTGGATTGCCTCTTGGGGCTGATGATGAACAGTACAAGGGGAAGAACAGCCTCCTGAGGTTCAGGTGTTCTTGTGCTCAGCGAGCTTGTGGATGTGCGGATGGGTGGTAATGGGTTATCAGATGCCCCATACTGTGGTGGCTAGTTCTACTTATATAGGCCCTGGCCCTCTTCCCAAATATTGAGCGGGAAGGGAGCCAACAACGGCCAATTTGAAAGGGGACAGCTGGTACAACTTATCCTGGCAAAAGCGGTCTTCGCCTGCGAAAGGCTCTGGTGATGACGCCGTCTTGGGATCCATGGTGACCTCTGTCCTGCCATCCTGCTGGTCTTGGTCTCGTTGCACTGATATGGAAACCTTTGCTTGATGCCTCGGTACTCCGCGCCTGCGCTTGCCTCCTTAGCACCAAAGAGGAAACAAGGACACTGCGCGCGCTGGCGCCCGCCTGATCTTGATCGTCATGGCTCACGTCACGAGTGCCTCGCGAGGTGTGACCTGCCTTGATTTCTCCGCTCCTCGCGAGGCAGCCTAGTGAGGCCGCTCCCAAGGAGGTCTTGGGTCGTCCGCCTCGCGAGGCTTGGCCCCTCGTGAGGGTCTTGAATGCCTCGTTGATGAAGATGGGCCGTACTGGCCTGCTCGCATAGCCACGCCGTGGGCCGCAGGCAGGCAAGTCTGGGGACCCCCATTTCCAGAATGCCGACAGTAGCCCCGGGCCCAAGGCGCGCTCGGGCTTGGCTTCGAGGCGAAGCCAAAGGTCAAGCGCGGAGCGCCGCGGGCCCCAAAAGCCTGCGGCCTTGGTCGAAGCGTGGCGGTTGATTGGACGTGGGCATCTCCTCTTCCCCATGCTGCCTCGGCAACTGCTCAACTTGACAAAAGACTGCCGCGGACATCACTTGCCTTGACTGTTCCCTTTTGCCTTGCCTCAGATCCCCTTTCTTGCTCCTCGCTGCCGATATCTCCAGATCTGCTCCAATCTTGCTCCGCATCTGCGACCTATGGCGCCGCACAAGGTCAAGCCCTTCTCAGCGCCGGCTTAGTACGCTCCTGCTCTCGATGCGCCCAGCATCTCGGAGAAGAGCCTTGCCTCCACGCGCTTGCTGACGGCGGGCGAGAGGAACGTGGGGGGGAAGACGGAGCTCCGGCTTGCCTTCGACGTGCCGGAGCCTGAGGGAAGCACCTTCTTCCCCTTCTTCACGAGCAGCATCGCTGCCGGGTTGGTTCCCCCCTTTTCTGATTACTTTTTCGAGGTCCTCGACCACTTCAGGCTGCAGGCGCTGCATCTCCATCCCAACTCTATCCTACTCTTTTCCATCTTCCCTTACTATTGTGAGGCGTATCTGGGCGTGATGCCGTCCGTGGCTCTTCTGCGCCACTTCTTCTTTCTTCGCGTCAGCGATGGTCACGTCTCCGGGTGCGCCAATTTCATCGCATCTGGCAAGGCCAACTCGATCTCGAACACCGGGAAGTGGGTTGACAACATCCGGGCCAAATGGGTCTTGATGGACGCCATTGCCGACGGAGGCACCCCAGTCTAACAAGGGGTGGCCTCGTGCAGAGCTCGCTGACGAGCGGGCGTCGTCGGTGTTGGCGCAGATGCAGACCGACCTGAAGCCGGGCAACACGAAGGCGGCGAAGGTCACAGGGGCCATGCTCCTGAGGGAATTCCTGATGTTGCGTGTTGCCCCGCTCCAGGCGCGTGCGCGCCCCTTGTGGAAGCTTGGAGATGAAGAGGACGAGACCCGCCTGAGGCCGGGGGCCCTGCCTGACAATGAACTGATTGATGTCCTGCGCCTCCTGGTTGGGGACAACCAGGAGTACCCGCCGAGCACCTTCACTCCCTTGTTCCTCCGCAAGGACTGGGAGCCAATCGTGGCTTCCAGGCCGACCTTTGACGCGCGCGGGCTGGTGCCACCCGCACTCTTCGGAGCCTCCGCAGCGCCGAAGCCGGTGGAGCTATCTTCTGACGAGTCCCGCGGGGGGAAAGAAGAGGAGGATGACTCGGGGGCGACCCCCGAGGAGATGGGGGAAAACTCCCCCTTGAGAAAAGATGAAATCCTCCACGCCCTTCCTGACGACGCCGAGGTCGATGCCCGCCAGGAGGAGGGAGAACTGTCCGTCATCCCGACAAAGAGCAGGTCATCACTGATTCCTTGGGATGCTGCCTCTGTCTTGACGCTGCCCGGAGCTGCCTCCGGCCCTTCTGCTGCGCCGTCCTCTGCTCCCGGAGTCTGCGCGCCCACACCTCAGGTCTCGAGGCTATCAGGCTTCAAGCTTCCCAAGCGAAGGGTGGAATACGCCGCGGTGGATCAGTAAGTGTTTCGAGCTTCGCCTTGCTTCTACTTATACTAGCTATTCCCTGATGCTCACCCTTGGTTGATCAGGCCGGTGCCTTCGGCGAAGAAACGGAAGGAGGACACGGCGCCGCGCCCTCCTCGGCGGAGAAAGGAGGTGGCAGCACTCGCACCTCTCCAGCCCGGTCGCCCTCGCGAGACCAAGGGAGACATCATCGGGAGGAGTCAGCCCCGTGGCCCCGCTGGCTCCGGAAGTGCCGGCACCTGGCTCGGCTGAAGGTCCCAAAGGCTGTGGAGCCCTTGATCTCCCATGCCCAGGTAATGATGCCGTCCCCTCCTTCTGCCGCGCTCCTACTCCTAGGCTCTTCTGCTTCCTCCACCACCCTGGAGCGCGTTCTTTCGGAGATGGCTCAGCTGCGGGAAGATCTTCTGGGCGCGGACCCGCGCCTGGTAGCCGGGCGCCTGGAACTGGCCTCCGGCTGGCTTCACTCTGACTCGGCGGTTCGAGCGACGCTTAGCCAGGCCGCGGCGTCCTCCGAGAAGGAGAAGCAGAGCATCGTAAGAGCCATGGCTGATCACGACGCGGCACTAAAGGACGCCGAGGCCGCCCGCGGCCGCTGCCAAGAGCTGGAGGACGAGCTGAAGCATCTGCGCGACCAACACGCGGAAGAAGCACGCGTCCGCCAGGTGAAGGAGGAGGAGATGAGGGCCCGGGAAGACGCCATCAAGAACCATGACGCCGAGTTGGAGGAGCTGGAGAAGGCGCAGGCTGCTGAGCGCAGCCGGCTGGAGGAGCTGGAGCGGGAGATAAAGGCGAGGGAGGCCGATCCTGACGCCAAGACAAAGGTCTTGGCCGAGGACCGCGCGACCTTCGCTGATCTTGAGGAGAGGTCTCGCGCGGCACTGAAGACGCTCCACGAGAACGGTTTGGAGAGGCCGCTGGCCACCGATGAGGACGGCCCTGCCCAGCTACTTCCCTTCTTGGTGAAGGTGCTCGAGGAAGTTGTGGAGGACGTCGTTCCCATGGCAGAGGCGGAGGCTCGTGTTCTTTCTTCAGCCGCGTTGACTCGCGTCTTCAGCCACCTGCACCTTTGCGACCCCAGCGCTCGTCTTGACGAGCTGCTAGAGCCTGTGGCTGATGAACACTGCACAGCTGCCGCCGTAGCCGTGCAAGGTCAGGTGGAGGCCTTGCTGAAGAAGTTCCATGGCTTTGCTTCCGCGCCCTTGACCGGGGGCGATACTACCACGGGAGGAGTGCCGCCCACGGGCGTCGATGGTGTTTAGGGGTGAGCTGCGTCTCCTTTCCTATTTTATTCCTGCAATCATGCATCAGGCCTCGTGGAGGCGTTAAAACTTTCATCTGATATTGTCAGGAAAATATGTCTTGTAATATTTGTTTCGAGATATTGCGATTTTCTTCCTATTTGCTTTGTGTTCTGCGTCGGCAGAGCCCGGCCCCGCGCATACCTCAACCGCAGTTGGGCCGACCGGAGGCCAGGACGGACCAAGGAGTGAGGGGCTACGTGACCAGTTAGGCTCCTGAGTCGCGATGCTCAGGAGTCCCCCTTGACGTGCAAACAATCTCCATACCTTCCCTCACCGAGGCCTCGGGAGGGGCGTGCGATGACCAGGTCTGGGAGACCTGGTTGGGTGGCGTGCGCTTGGGCGTGACCCGAGCACAGCCCCCAGGTCCGGGGGACCTGGTTGGGTGGCGTACGCTTGGGCGTGACCCGGGCGCAGCCCCCGTGCCCAGCCCCCTCGCGCGGCTCTCCCGAGGGAAGGCGTTGCGGCGAGGCCGGACGTTCAGCTCTGGGCTCCCTGAGGTTGGTACGACCGTGAAGCCGCCCTCAGTTGTTTATCACCAGTGCGGAGCATAGTGCTTCCGCTTGTGCACGGGCATAGCCGCTCCTCGGCAGTGTCGACGGCCAGCGCGGAGCATGGTGCTTCCACTTGTGCCTGGGAGGGGGGCTCCCTCTGAGGAGAGCCCCCGGGGCATGTACAGCCCCGCCCTAACACATGGCTTGCATGGTAGGGCTAGACGAGGTGTATATGGGCACTCATGAGCCAGCGCGGGACTCACGAGGCCCTACCTCAAGGCGGGTTGCGCCTGGTCTTGGCTCTTTGATGGTGTATGTTCCTGCGAGACGGTTAGGTACAAGTGCTCTACGTCCTCAGGTCCCGGCCCTCGAGCAAGCTCAGCCGCCACTGGTATGCCAGGTCGCGATGCCGTGGTCAAGGCCAGGGGGTGAGGGCTGGAGAGCCAGTAAGAGCTCCTGACTCACGATGCTCAGGAGCCCCCCTTTTAATGCGTAAGCGAATTGCATGAGAGAGGGGTGGACCCGTGGCAGGCGACGATCGAGAAGGCAGTAATCATAGGCAGGTTAAACATGAAGGCAGCAGGCTTAGGTAAATGCAGCAAGATACATGCCACTGGGTCCGGCCCGAGCAGCTTGGGGATGATGCAGCCCGAGGGGCGCCCCCAACAGGGTAAGCTAAAGACATACGCAAAAATGATACATGCCATAGGGACGGACCCACGTGGCCTGGGAATGATGCAGCCCGAGGGGCGCTCCCAGCTGAATGAACTTGGAAAATGTCACCTGGTTCTGTTGATGAAGGGTTGTCGGGGCAGCTGAAGGTACGCGGTGAAGGGATTGCTCCTCACGAGCCACCGGGGCCCTGAGCCTCGGGAGGCTCTGGGGGCTCAGGTGGTTCCCTGAGGACCGTCTCCATCTCCACCAGGACGGCATGGTGCCTGGCCTCCTGAGCCGCTAGGACACGCCGCAGGTTGCGCTGATAGGCTGATGACACGCTCGGCAGGCCGAAAGGCATGCGAACGTAGCTGTGTGGCGGACCCTCGCAACGGCCCACGCGCGAAGGCTAGAAAAGCTCCTGAGAAGCGGCCCTGTTGAGCCCTGGGACATCGATGCTGACACGCAACCCGGCTTCCTCGCCTGGATGGGGAGCTGTGCCTCGAGAGCAGCGGTCGCGGCGCATGGCCCTTGCGTCCTGCAGTTCCTAAGTGGCCTTGGTGATGAACTCCTGAGCGGTGGGTGCTCCTTGCCCTGTGTCCTCCTGGGGGAAACGTGCCCTGAAGCACGCCTCCAAGTGGTGCCCGAGCGCCTCTCTTGTGATGTTGGCAAGGTCTGAGGCCCTTCAGAAGAGAGCCCCCGAGCCCTGCCCGAGGAGGGTGCTGGGCGCGCCTTCCTATGCGACGGAGGGAGGCGCCCCTGGAGCGGGCGCTGATCCTGATGAGGTTCTAGCCGCAACGCCACCCTCCTGAGGTCCGGCACGGCGCAGCTGCCTCTTCTTCTTGGGGATGGCCTCCGGAGGGCCATCGCCCTGGCTGTCGGGGTCATCGATTGCTGCAGCTTGAAAGGCACGCTCGAGGGAGCACACCGCGTCTCTTTCTTCGCATGGGATCGTGATGATTCCGCCGCTTCCTGGCATCTTGAGGATGTTGTAGCCGTGGTGTGTTACCGCCATGAACTTGGCTAGGGCTGGATACCCTAGGATGGCGTTGTATGGCAGGCGGATGTGCGCGACGTGGAAGTCGATGAGCTTGGTGCGGTAGTTCTTGCGTTCCCCGAAGGTGACAGGGAGGCGGACCTGCCCTATCGGTGTGGTGGAACCGTCGGTCACTTCTGAGAAAGGCTTGGTAGGCTGAAGCTGGTCATATGGCACTTGGAGGTTGTCGAACGTGTCGACGGACAAGACGTTGAGCCCTGCGGCACCGTTGATGAGGGTCTTGGTAACTTGCACGTTGCTGATGACTGGTGAACAAAGCATCGGGAGGGCGCCAGCGGTAGCTGCGCACTTGAGCTGATCTGCCGAGTTGAAGGTGATGGTGCACTGGGACCACTTGAGCGGGCGCGTGGCCTCCAACATGGGGAGGACTGCATTCACTTCACGAGCAAACTGTTTGAAGATGCGCTGCGAGGCTGGGGCCTGGGCTCCGCCCAAGATGCAGGTGATAGCGCGTGGCTCCTGGAAGCCCCCAGCCCCCTCATCGTGATGGTGGTCGTCATTCCTTCTTGGTGGTGGCGGCAGCGGGGGAAGACCGGCGTTGCCCTGAGGACGATCCTCATGAGGCTGGTCCTTCCAGGCACCCTCGCCAGGATGATCCTGCCAGCGGTCCTCACGAGGCCGGTCGCGCCACTCCTAGCGCGGGCCACGGTTGTCCCAGCGCCCGCCTCCACGTCCTCCTCCCCGGCCGTAGCCCCGGTTGCTGCGCTCGGGGCGTCGACCGAAGCATCCTTCGCGAATGGCTCTGAGCTCTTGACAGTCGCTGGTGTTGTGGGTATTCAGGTTGTGGAAGGCGCAGAACGGTCGGCTGCTCTTGGATGACTCGGGCTGGTATCTGCCTCGCTTGGTGTCCGGCTCCGCTGCGAGCACGGCTGCTCCCTTGCGCTTCACGTCCTTGGCCTTGGCTTTCTTCTCCTCCGGGTCCGTAGCCGGCAGCTCGAGGAGGAAGAGGCGCCCTTCCTCGGTTCTTGCGCACTTGGTCGCCAGGTTGAACAGCTCCTGAGAAGTGCACAGCTCCTCGTGGATAGCGAGCTCTTCCTTCATCTTGACATCGCGGACACCATCAGAGAATGCGGAGATGATGCCTTCGTCCGTCACCTTGGGGATCTTGAGGCGAATGTTGTTGAAGCGCTGGATGAACTTCTGGAGGGTCTCCCCTGGTTATTGCTTGACGCGGCGCAGGTCACCCGCGGGTGGCGGGCGGTCGCGAGTGCCCTGGAAGTTGGCGACGAAACGGTCGCGCATCTCGTCCCAGGAGGAGATCGAGCCTAGAGGCAGGTTCAAGAGCCACGAACGGGCGCCGTCTTTGAGTGCCATAGGGAACTAGTTCGCCATGACTTTCTCGTTGCCGTTGGCCGCCTCGATGCTCAGCTCGTAGAGCTGCAAGAACTCCGCGGGGTCGGGGGTGCCGTCGTAGAGAGGAGGCAGATCCGGCTTGAACTTGCCCGGCCAGGCAACGCTACGCAGCTCGGGGGTGAAGGCGCGGCAGCCGGCCGTGGTCGCCGGGGCCCGTCTTGGAGGTGGAGCTTGGTCTTGACGCCCACGTGCCGCCACAGCAAGCGGCGCGGGGTCCTGCCGCGGTGGTGCGAGGAGCGGTGGAGCGTTCTCTTGCGGCGGGGGGACTTCTTGACAGCTTCTTTCTTCGCGCACGGGCGCGGGACGCGGCAGATCGCGTCGTGGGGCCACGCGCCTCGGCGCCAGGGCACCGTCTTGGGGCAGAGCTGGTGGAGGTGCTCCGTGAGCTACGTCGCTCGTAGCCGGCGGAGGGTGAGGCGGAGAGAGGGACGGCGCAGGGGAGCCCCCTGCGGCGCGGATGAGCTTGGCGATGCGGTCGAGCCAGTCCTCGTAGAGGTCTTCCACCGGGCGGTAGCGCTGGAGCTCGTGCGACATGAGGAGCGCGGCCCGCGCGTCCATGGGAGCGCGACGAGCGTGGGATGAGGAACCGGCCGGGGTCAGCGATGGAGTGGCGGTGCGGCCGTCCCGCCGCACCGAGGGGTGCCGCGAGGACGCTTGCTGCTCGTTCCACGCCGGGCCGGTGGCGGCGTTGGTGGCAAGAGACGGGGAACGGCGAGGTGGCCCACCGACGGGAGCCGTCTGAGCGACGCGGGTGGCTAGGGAAGCCCGGCGCTCAGCAGCTCGGCGAGCGTCCGCCGTCGAGGCGACGGAGCGACTGGACGCGAGACGACGGAAAGGAAGCTTCGGCGCACCCCTACCTGGCGCGCCAAATGTCGGATCACGGGTTCCGGCAAAACCCTCGATGTTCGAACACTGGGGTGCGCCCAGAGATTTCCTCCCTACCGATCTATGCCCTAGCTCGCTAAGATCTCGCGGACGAACTCGACGAACTCGCAGCACAAAGACACAAGATTTATACTGGTTCGGGCCACCATTGTGGTGTAATACCCTACTCCAGTGTGGTGGTGGTGGATTGCCTCTTGGGCTGATGATGAATAGTACAAGGGGAAGAACAGCCTCCTGAGGTTGAGGTGTTCTTGTGCTCAACGAGCTTGTGGATGTGCGGATGGGTGGTAATGGGTTATCAGATGGCCCATACTGTGCTGGCTAGTTCTACTTATATAGGCCCTGGTCCTCTTCCCAAATATTGAGCGGGAAGGGAGCCAACAACGGCCAATTTGAAAGGGGACAACTGGTACAGCTTATCCTGACAAAAGCGGTCTTCGCCTGAGAAAGGCTCTAGTGATGACGCCGTCTTGGGCTCCATGGTGACCTCCGTCTTGCCGTCCTGCTGGTCTTGGTCTCGTTGCACTGATATGGAAACCATTGCTTGATGCCTCGGTACTCCGCGCCTGCGCTTGCCTCCTTAGCACCAAAGAGGAAACAAGGACGCTGCACGCGTTGGCGCCCGCCTGATCTTGATCGTCATGGCTCACGTCACGAGTGCCTCGCGAGGTTTGCCCCGCCTTGATTTCTTCGTCCTCGCGAGGCACCCTAGTGAGGCCGCTCCCGAGGAGGTCTTGGGTCGTCCGCCTCGCGAGGCTTGGCCCCTCGCGAGGGTCTTGAATGCCTCGTTGATGAAGATGGGCCATACTGGCCTGCTAGCACAGCCATGACGTGGGCCGCAGGCAGGCAAGTCTGGGGACCCCCGTTCCCAGAACGCCGACAGATTCATCAAAATAAGCAAACAACACACGAAAAACAGAATCTGTCAAAAACAGAACAGTCTGTAGTACTCTGTATCAAACGTATATTTATGGAACTCCAAAAATTCTTAAATAAATTGGTGGATGTGAGTAATTTGACTATTAATCATATGCAAAAAGAATCAACCTAAAAGCACTCTCCAGTAAAACATGGCAGCTAATCTCGTGAGCGCTAAAGTTTCTGTTTTTTACAGCAAGATCATAAAGACTTCACCCAAGTCTTCCCAAAGGTTCTACTTGGCACAAACACTAATTAAAACATAAAACCACATCTAACCAGAGGCCAGATGAATTATTTATTACTAAACAGAACCAAAAAGGAAGAAACAAAAATAAAATTGGGTTCCCTCCCAACAAGCGCTATCGTTTAACGCCCCTAGCTAGGCATAAAGGCAAGGATAGATCTAGGTATTATCATCTTTGGTATGCAATCCGTAAGTGGCTCTCATAATAGATTCATAAGGTATTTTAATTTTCATCCTAGGAAAGTGTTCCATGCCTTTCCTTAATGGAAATTGGAATCTAATATTTCCTTCTTTCATATCAATAATTGCACCAATCATTCTAAGGAAAGGTCTACCAAGAATAATAGGACATGTAGGATTGCAATCTATGTCAAGAACAATGAAATCCATGGGCACATAATTCCTATTTGCAACAATAAGAACATCATTAATCCTTCCCATAGTTTTTTTAATGGTGGAATCCGCAAGATGCAAATTTAAAGAACAATCATCAAATTCACGGAAACCTAACACATCACACAAAGTTTTTGGAATCGTGGAAACACTAGCACCCAAATCACATAGAGCGTAGGATTCATGGTCTTTAATATTAATTTTAATAGTAGGTTCCCACTCATCATAAAGTTCTGTAGGGATAGAAACTTCCAATTCAAGTTTTTCTGCATAGGATTGCATTAAAGCATCAACAATATGTTGGGTAAAAGCTTTATTTTGACTATAAGCATCAGGAGAATTTAACACGGATTGCAAAAAGGAAATAATATATATTAAAGAACAATTAACATAATTAAATTCCTTGAAATCCAAAATAGTGGGTTAATTGCTATGTAAAGTTTTGACCTCTTCAATCCCACTTTTACCAATTTTTGCATCAAGATCTAAAAACTCCGAATCATTGGGACGCCATTTAAATAAAGTTGACTCATCTCCAGTCCCATCATTATCAAGATTCATATTGCAAAACAAAGATTTCATAGGAGACACATCAATCACTTTTAGATCTTCATCCCTATTGTCATGAAAACTAGAACAACACGCCTTTACAAAGCAATCTTTCTTAGCACGCATCCTAGCGGTTCTTTCCTTGCACTCATCAATGGAAATTCTCATAGATTTGAGAGACTCATTGATATCATGCTTAGGTGGAATAGATCTAAGTTTCAAAGAATCAACATCAAGAGAAATTCTATCCACGTTCCTAGCCAATTCATCAATCTTAGGCAATTTTTCTTCAAGCAAAGCATTGAAATTCTTTTGAGAAATCATAAATTCTTTAACACTAGTCTCAAAATCAGAGGGCATCTTATTAAAATTTCTATAAGAGTTGTTGTAGGAATTACCATAATTATTAGAGGAATTACTAGGAAACGGCCTAGGATTAAAGTTTCCTCTATAAGCGTTGTTAACAAAATTGTTCCTACCAACAAAATTCACATCCATAGATTCATTATTATTCTCAATTAAAGACGACAAAGGCATATCACTAGGATCAGAAGAAGAACTCTTGTTAGCAAAAAAAATTCATAAGTTCATCCATCTTTCCACTCAGAACATTAATCTCTTCTATCGCATGAACCTTTTTACTAGTAGATCTTTCGGTGTGCCATTGAGAATAATTAACCATAATATTATCTAGGAGTTTAGTACCTTCTCCTAAAGTGATTTCCATAAAAGTGCCTCCCGCGGCCGAATCTCAAAGATTTCTAGAAGAAAAATTCAATCCGGCATAAATTTTTTGTATAATCATCCATAAATTCAAACCATGTGTAGGGCAATTACGTATCATTAATTTCATCCTCTCCCAAGCTTGTGCAACATATTCATGATCAAGTTGCTTAAAATTCAGAATATCGTTTCTAAGAGAGATGATCTTAGCGGGAGGAAAATACTTAGAGATAAAAGCATCTTTGCACTTATTCAAAGAATCAATACTATTTTTAGGCAAAGACGAAAACCATGTTTTAGCACGATCTCTAAGCGGAAAAGGAAATAGCTTCAACTTAACAATATTGTTATCCATATTTTTGTTCTTTTGCATATCACACAAATCAACAAAGTTGTTTAGATGTGTAGCGGAATCTTCACTAGGAAGGCTAGAGAATTGATCTTTCATGACAAGATTCAACAAGGCAGCATTAATTTCACAAGATTCAGCATCGGTAATAGGAGCAATCGGAGTGCTAAGAAAATAATTGTTGTTGGTATTGGAAAAATCACATAATTTAGTATTATCTTGAGCCATCGTGACAAACAATCCAACACACAAGCACACAAGAAGCAAGCGAAAAAAAGGCGAACGGGAAAAGAGGGTGAATAAAACGGCAAAGGTGAAGTGGGGGAGAGGAAAATGAGAGGCAAATGGAAAATAATGTAATGCGAGGGATAAGAGTTGTGATGGGTACTTGGTATGTCTTGACTTGACGTAAGCCTCCCCGGCAACGGCGCCATAAATCCTTCTTGCTACCTCTTGAGCACTGCGTTGGTTTTCCCTTGAAGAGGAAAGGGTGATGCAGCAAAGTAGCGTAAGTATTTCCCTCAGTTTTTGAGAACCACGGTATCAATCCAGTAGGAGACTACATGCAAGTCACCTTGTACCTACACAAAAAAATAAGAACCTTGCAACCAACGGGATAAAGGGGTTGTCAATCCCTTCACGGCCACTTGCAAACGTGAGATCTGATAGAGATAATAAGATATATTTTTTTGGTATTTTTATGATATAGATTGAAAGTAAAGATTGCAAAGTAAAATAGATGGGAAACTTATATGATGGAAAATAGACCCGGGGGCCATAGGTTTCACTAGTGGCTTCTCTCAAGATAGCATAAGTATTACGGTGGGTGAACAAATTACTGTCGAGCAATTGATAGAAAAGCGCATAGTTATGAGAATATCTAGGCATGATCATCTATATAGGCATCACGTCCGCGACAAGTAGACCGAAATGATTCTGCATCTACTACTATTACTCCACACATCGACCGCTATCCAGCATGCATCTAGAGTATTAAGTTCATAAGAACAGAGTAACACATTGGGCAAGATGACATGATGTAGATGGATAAACTCAAGCAATATAATATAAACCCCATCTTTTTAGCCTCGATGGCAACAATACAATGCGTGCCTTGCTGCCCCTGCTGTCACTGGGAAAGGACACCGCAAGATTGAACCCAAAGCTAAGCACTTCTCCCATTGCAAGAAAGATCAACCTAGTAGGCCAAACCAAACTGATAATTCGAAGAGACTTGCAAAGATATCAAATCATACATAAAAGAATTCAGAGGAGATTCAAATATTGTTCATAGATAATCTTGATCATAAACCCACAATTCATCGGATCTCGACAAACACACCACAAAAAGAATTACATCAAATAGATCTCCAAGAAGATCGAGGAGAACTTTGTATTGAGATCCAAAGAGAGAGAAGAAGCCATCTAACTAATAACTATGGACCCGAAGGTCTGTGGTAAACTACACACACATCATCGGAGAGGCCATGGTGTTGATGTAGAAGCCCTCCGTGATCGATTCCCCCTCCGACGGAGCGCCGGAAAAGGCCCCAAGATGGGATCTCACGGGTACAGAAGGTTGCGGCGGTGTAAATAGGGTTTCGTGGTGCTCTTGGATGTTTTCGGGGTATATGAGTATATATAGGTGAAAGAAGTCGGTCAGAGGAGCCACGAGGGGCCCACGAGGGTGGGGGCACACCTCCCTGCCTTGTTGCTTCCTCGTTCGTTGCTTGACGTACACTCCAAGTGTCCTGGATTGCGTTTGTTCGAAAAATAACTCTCCCGAAGGTTTCATTCCGTTTGGATTCCGTTTGATATTCCTTTTCTGCGAAGCACTGAAATAGGCAAAAAACAACAATTTGCACTGGGCCTTTGGTTAGTAGGTTAGTCCCAAAAATAATATAAAAGTGTATAATAAAGCCCACTAAACATTCAAAACAGATAATATAATAGCATGGAACAATAAAAAATTATAGATACGTTGGAGACGTATCAACGCGCGGGCTGAGAGGTTTTGGAGGAATTTCCAAAATTTGACCCGACGGTATATATATCCTGACCCTGTCGTTGTGACCGAGTGGAACAACTCGGTGGCACCGAGATGCAGAATCGCAAGCGGTTACTGCAACTCGGTGTGACCGAAAAGTTCTAATCGGTTGCACCGAGATTGAAAACCTAGATAAACTCAGTGAAGTCGGTCAGACCGAAAAGAATGAATCGGTCAGACCAAAATGCACAAAGAGGTTTTGGAAGTTTAAGTCTATGACTAATCGGGGACTCCGAGTGCTCCTCACACAGAGGGTTTGAATCTGACTTGGTCAAACTTTGTGATGTAGCATGAATAGAGTTTGAGACGAGAAAATCATAGATAGCTAGAGGAAGTTCTTAGGCATTCTTGTCCATCCATTTGGCAAAAGAAAAAGAGCCAAACAATCAAAGCAACAAATGGATGTCCTCGAATGAGTAAAATATGCAATCAACATGCTCACACAATAAAACGGCAAATGAAATATGTGACAAAGAATGCACAAACACTCTAGCATCTATCAAGCAATTGGCGATGACTAGGTCATCTATATATGAGTATATTGACTTAGGAGTCAAATGAGCGTACTCATCGTTTAAGCACAAGTGGGGTTACCACTTTTACATAAAGGATTGTTATTTTCACTAGAGTTGCTTTAGCTCAATATTTAGAGTAAAGCCCCCCTAGATGTGATATCCCCCCTAAGAGGGATGAACTAACCTTGGGTTTTGTCAATGATGACTTCATGTAGATGTTGAAGATGTGGATGCTCGATGCTGATGTAGATCATTTGGAGCAATCCATTGGAGTGAGTTGCACTTTCAATACCTATACGGGTTAGTCCCACAAGGAACAAACAAGGATATCCATAGACATAGAGTGAAGTTCACACAAGATGGTGTCCATGAAGGCATTAGGTTACCTTCTCCCTTGTCTTACCAACAAGAGGGTTTGTGACTCCTTGAACTAGTACAAGATGTGGAAGTTATTTGCACTTGTCCTTGCCAAAATAATGTGAGTGAAGATGTTGGCGGAGTCACCCTCAAGAACTCTCTAGTTCTTCTTCTTCGGGATCCACATCATCTTGATGGGATTCCTTGGAGTTTTAGTCGTACTTGACGAAGGAGAGCTTGATGTAGTCTTGGGAATAAACTTCACCAAGGCCTTGGGATTTTCTTCAAATGCATCAATCTCCTCTTGAAGCTTGTCCTTGCCCTTTTGCTTGTGGTCTTGTGCTGGAAGATCATCTTGAGCTTGTGTCCCCTTGAAAGAAGTAGCATCATACTTCTCTTGTTGAGGAACAAACTTCCTCTTGGGATTGATCTTCTTCCCACTCAACTCCATTAGCATTAAACTTTCGTTCAAAACCAACACCTTGATTCTTCCTATGCCTTCCTTGCTTGCGTACAATTTCCTCAAATTGCTTACTTCCGGCAAGGCTCTTGTAAACACCTTTCTCTATAATTCCCTTCAATAAGCTATTTTCTTGCTCAATTGTAACTTGGCTAAGAGAATCATTAGTGGAATCAAGAGAACTACTACTCCCTCCGTCTAGGTGAGTAAGTCATTTTAGGCTGTGCACCATGACCAAGGAGGAGGGGAAAACGAGAGGCCTTAATGTTTATTTGCTAATTAATAGTATGCATGCAATGAACTAACCACTACATGTCGTGTTTGGTAGTCTCAAGTCATTAAAAGCATGCACACCCCTCATCTCTTATTGGTTGATATGTCAAAAAACCAAAAACGAGGTGGAAGTTAATGCACCGCGCCTAAGTGTTTTGGGATTATTTGGTTTTCGTAAGATGACTTACACACCTAGACGGAGGGAGTAGAAGCAACAACATTGGATTTAACATGATTATTGTTACTACTAGAAGAAGAATCTTTCTTGTTCTTGTTGCTAGATTTTACTTGTGGCGTGTAAGTAGACAAGAGTAAACACTTGGCAATGAAAGAAGAACTTTTCTTACGAAGATCATCATTGATTACTTTTAAGAACCCATGCTCTTGCTCAAGGTTGAGCTTTTCAAAATGTAGCTTCTCATGAGTCTTTAAAAGCTCTCGATGATCTTCTAAGGTAGTTTCATGAGCTAACTTAAGAGTGTTTAGTTCTTTAGTTAGATGCTCAATCTCCTTCTTATCATCGTCATTCATTTTATCTTGATTAGCATGATTAATAGAAATTTCATCATAGTTTTCATCACTAGAGTTGTCACAAGTAAATCATCATCACCTAGCAAGTCATCTTCATCACTATTGAAATCAACATACTTGGGGTGTGATACCTTTGGACCTTTAGCCGTGAAGCATCTTCCAATTCCTTCATTTGGTGAGTCAAATATGTCATAGGAGTTGGTTGACACAAGTGCTAGACAGGCAACACCTTCATCTTGAGTATATTTGGAGTCGGAGTGATGGTCGGAGTCGGAGCCAGATACCCATTCACCAACGTTAGCTTGATGTCTTTGTTTTGTGTAGCTCCTTGATGATTTGTCCTTCCTTTCCGAATGCTTGCTTCTGTGAGAGGTTCTTCGTTCATAACGATCATCTCTGCTCCTCAGAAGCACATCTTATGATGAGGGTATCTATCTTATGCTTCCAACTAGCAAAATTAGTACCATCAAAGTAAGGACCTCTACGGTGGTAATTTCCCTCACTAGACGCCATACTCTCCTAGGTTGTGAAACCAAGGCTATGATCACCAAAGCTATGGAAATCAAGGCAAATGGATACCAAAGCTCTGATACCACTTGTAGGATGAAAACTGTGCGTAGAAGGGGTGATTAGACTACTTGACCAAATAAAAATCTAGCCTTTTCCCAATTTTAAGTTTTGGCAGATTTTAGCAATTTAGCCCAAGTCAAGCAGTCAACCTACACATGCAAATCTAAGAGTATAGCAGCGGAATGTAAATCATTGCATATGAAGGTAAAGGGGAGGAGTTTGGAGGGAGCAAACGCAATGTAGGCACGGGGATTTTTTTCCATGGTTCCGATAGGTGGTGCTATTGTACATCCACGTTGATGGAGACTTCAACCCACGAAGGGTAAAGGCTGCGCGAGTCCATGGAGGGCTCCACCCACGAAGGGTCCATGAAGAAGCAACCTTGTCTATCCCACCATGGCCATCGCCCACGAAGGACTTGCCTCACTAGGGTAGATCTTCACGAAGTAGGCGATCTCCTTGCCCGTACAAACTCCTTGGTTCAACTCCACAATCTTGACGGAGGCTCCCAAGTGACACCTAACCAATCTAGGAGACACCACTCTCCAAAAGGTAATAGATGGTGTGTTGATGATGAACTCCTTGCTCTTGTGCTTCAAATGATAGTCTCCCCAACACTCAACTCTCTCTCACATAGATTTGGATATGGTGGAAAGATGATTTGAGTGGAAAGCAACTTGGGGAAGGCTAGAGATCAAGATTCTTGTGGTTGGATTGGAATATCTTGGTCTCAACACATGAGTAGGTGGTTCTCTCTCAGAAAATGAATGGTGGAAGTGTAGGCACGTTCTGATGGCTCTCTCCACGAATGAAGAGTGGGTGGAGGGGTATATATAGCCCCCACACAAAATCTAACCGTTACACACAATTTACCAAACTCGGTGAGACCGAATCATGAAACTCGGTCAGACCGATTTAGTTCAAAATGTGAACATTAGGCTTTTTTGGTGGGACCGACATGTCAACTCGGTGGGACCGATTTCATTAGGGTTAGGGCATAACGTAATCTCGGTGAGACCGATCACATCGTGCTGGCTCCATTCCGCTTCTCCAATTACTCCTACCTCTGCATGCTAATTGAGTGCGGAGGCACCATTGACCGTTCAATGTTTCAGGAACCGCTACCCTCTGCGTCATTGGCATTCAAGTCATATCAACGTAAATGCGTGTCAAAAAGAGACTCGTGGGTAGTAGTATACTCAATATTGTGAACCGGGACCAAAGCGGAGAGGAAAACGAGAGAACTACGTACCTCCATATGTACTCATTTAGGGTGTAGTGTAGTCACTTGTTGAAATCTCTAGAAAGGCAAATACTACTCCTTTCCGGTTTACAGGGCTATACTAGCAAGTGTACTACAATAGTGGGCTTATAGCCTGCTTACATAGAAATTTTGTCTCATGCAAGAGCCTGGCTATATGCGTGCTCCAAGGCTCCGCACCCCACCCCAGCCCTACACAAATACTGCCACGCGAGCGTTCGCAACTGCCACGTTCGGGTTGCGCTTGGCTCTTCACCTCTTCGAGAAGACGAACAATGATGTTAATAATACTTCTTCAGTATCAAATCCACTGTTGCATGTCCATCCACCGCGGGCGGAAGGGATAGCTTGTTGTAGTATAAGCAAAAGCATGTCCTTGTCTGCGAGCCACCACGCGCATGGGCGAGGGAGAAGGCGTGTAGTAGTAAAATCAAGCTTCTCCTCATTGTACGAGTTGAGGCGACACATCAAAGCACTGGCCCCACATGGTTGCCTCTAAACTTGGCTAAAAGACCCGCAGTGTACAATATATTTGTTGCAACCTCTAACATTTACCCCACCAAAAATTAAAATATATATTCCTGTCTTGACCAGATGAGCATGCAAACTACAATCACCAGGATGACAGGTAGGGCCAAAAGATTATTTTAATAAGAAAATGCTTCGAGACGCTCTCATAGCATGGAGCTGACCCCAACGATTTTAATCTTACAGGCACGGTACACGCTATCCTAGACTACTCTACACATGAAACTGCCACACGAGCGTCCGGGCTATGCTTAGCTCTTCGCCTCTTCGGGAAGTCGAACAATGATGGAGTACTACAGTATCCTTCTGGCCATCTGACACCGAATGAACTGCTGCATGTCCACCGCGTGCGGGAGGGAGAGCGTGTAGCGAAAGCTTCTCCTAGTCCTGCCAGCCTCCACGCTCATGGGCGAGGGAGGGACGCAGCTTCATTGACTTACTGCTCCTGCCTTTGCGTGTATGACAGGTGGGCCCAACAGGTGGGTGGCCCACCTGACATACAGCAAAGGCAGGTGCAGTTAAGGCACCGGAGCTCAGTCCGCGAGGGAGAGGGCGTTGTAATCAAACTTCTCGTTGTTGTACGAGTTGACGCGACACATCAAAGCACTACACTCGATATATTTCAATAATTTGCGTTTACCGATGCATTAATTACAACGCATGCATGCATGTCGTGACTCTCCTTTTGATACTTGCATGTGTTGATTTAATGCACCTTGAAGTAGTATGAATATGTGACGGTAAAGCTTTGTAATGCCCCGACTATAAAGCGAGAGATGGTTGTGCATGAGGAGGGCGAGATCATGCCGACGGAACAGGACCCGACAATGGAGCTCTCTATGGTCTCGATGGACCTCACCTTGCTCCACTGCCCCTTGTGCTTCCGCCCCTTGAAGCCTCCAGTGTATGAGGTTCGAATACACCTCATCCATTCGGCTGATCGAGCAAGGTGCAGATTTCTTGATTGATGTGTTGTTCGATTGATTTGTGCGGTGCAAGGGAGGGCATCTGGCCTGCGCGGACTACCGCATCGAGCACCCCGGGAACTAGCCACAGTGTCAGAAGTGCGAGCGTGGTGGTGGCTTCAACGTGCGGAACACGGCGGTGGACGCGTCCTCTCCTCGGTGAGGATGGAGTGCCCGCACAAAGGCTGTGGGCTCTACGTCACTTACCACAAGCTCGCCGATCACCAGGGCGTGTGTCCGCTCGCGCCCTGCAGATGCCCCGTGCCTGTCTATGGTTACAAAGGCCCGCCGCCGGTGCTCTCCCACTACATCAGCACCATGCATCCCATGCCCGTGCACAGAATCCATTACGGCAAGGTGCTCCAGCTACAAGTGCCACTGTCGGAGCCACGGCTCTTGCTGTTCGCGGACGAGGACGGTCGCGCGTTTTTCTTGGTCGGCGGCGTGCTCGACCTCGGCGCGCCTATCGCCGTGTCGGTCATCTGCATCAGAGCGGGGGCATCCCCACTACCGCACTACGTGGCCAAGCTGTGGGCGAACGGCCCACCGGGGGAGCCCAAAGGCAGGACCGATGCCGTCAAGGTGGAAATGGAGGTGACAAGTAGCAAGAATCCCAGCGACGCCACCGTGCAGGAGCTGACCTTCTTCATAGTTTCGCCCAAGCTGCTGGCTGGGGCTGGGTTGTCGAGGACGGTGTCCCTCCACATTCAGATTGACAAGCTCACCTCCTAAATGATTCTACAGTGCCTTTTGTTTATCTTAGTAATATGCTAATATAGGGGTTAGCTCAGTCTACTTTAGCTTAAGAGATGGTGGGTTTTGGTGGCGATGCAGCAATTACTTCGACATCAGATCAGAAGTTAAAGTTATTTCCAACAGTCGAACGGATATTTTGTGTCTGTTCGATATAAAGATCCTTTGGGTAAGAAGTATAACAACTTATATGCTTGTTTGTTCAGGAAGTGTTGCATACTTGTGCGAGTTGACGCGACACATAAAAGTAGTACTGCTACTAGTAGTACTCCCTCCGATCCTAATTTCTCTGTGCATAAGTCGAGGCGCAGATACCAAGGAGGGCCTGGTTGTGTCTATACTTGGACAAATCACCCGACTGCGCACCAGGCAGATGAAGCTCGTGTCGTGTTGGTGCCGTGTGCAGCCCGCACATTAACCAAAGGACCTCAATAAGTTCCGAATGTTCGGAATTTAAGCATTCTAATCCGAACTCTTTTCATGTCAACTTTAGTTAAGGCGATGTTGACAAATATGGCAATTTTCTGACAAAAAATCGAACTGGAACGAAGTTGCCATGTGTTAATAACTAAAGTTGCCACCTCGCAGCAACTAAAGTTGCCATCAAAAAACGTTCGGGATGACATGCTTAAATTTCGAACGTTCGGGATTTATCTATTCCGTAACCAAAACCTCGCGCCTGCAGCTTAGCCTCCACATTTTAAAATTCTCAATCTCAAGGCCAAGGAGCAACGTGAAACCTATGATAGAGCCAATCAGATGGTTGAAAACACTACAATTCATAGCTACAGATGCATGTGCGAGAGAGGACGAGTTCGTGTGTGAACATCTTCTCTTCCTGTATAACGTATAAACTCAAAGTACAAGTGTATGTGGGTGGCATCGACCTAGGGATCTAGAGATGGTGTGTGCGAAGTCCCGATAGATAGGTGTAATACGTTTGAAAAAAAGACTAGTCTATAGCTCACCACGAGGCTATTCCTGTCGAACGCCCCAATAACCATAAGATATGTATCCGACGGTGCCAGTTATTGCACGTACACAGCAGTAGAAAAAGAAGTACCATGGCATATGCTACACCACGGCCGAGAACACGTGCCCACGTTACGCCATCCGGGAATAGTGCCGCACTTCGAAACTAGAACCATCAATAAATTTTGAGCTTGCATCTCGTCACATTCCAAATTACTACTACCACGCTATATTTAATTGCAAACTTGTTCAACCCGATCACAACCTAAACTGTTTCCCACTTAGGAGCGTATTAGTACTCGGTTATAAATACTACTATGCCAAGATGACTGCACATTCCTCCTCAACTCCTCATCCACAAAAACAAACAAGTCATTCACCATCCTTCCCTTGCGTCTGCCATGGCCAGCGTGAGTTCTGGGTCAAGAGATTACCACCAAGGAGAGGCGAGCATGGAAGCAGAAGCACGAGAGATGTCCCGGCTCGCGCGAAAGCAGCCGACAGGTCCCGCCGCGCGGAAGTAGCAGCACAGAGGTCCTGCCACGCCGCCGAAGCAGCACGAAGGTCCCGCCGCGCCGTCGATGCAGCAGACTGGTCCGGCCGCGCCGCGGAAGCAGCAGAGATGTCCCGCCGTGTCGCGAATGCAGCAGAGATGTCCCGCCGCGCCGCAACGGCCTGGGAAAATGTCTCGCGGGCAGGCGACGACTCTTACAGGCGCCTGCATGCGATCGTCCATAGCCAGATGGATCAGATCTCCGGCAGGGCGAGGTTGCAGGACGACATGAAAGCCTCGTTTGAACAGGCTACCGGCTTCATCCGGCAACTAAGGGAGGGCAATGAGAGGCTTCGGGCCGAGCGCGACCTGCTAAGGGTGAAGATAGTCCGAAGTGCAGAGCAGCAGGAGGAGACCAGTGCCTCGTTGAAGAGGACCAGCGTCATCGTCAAGAAACTTATGGATGAGAATGACATGCTCCGCATCGAGCGCCAAAGGCTGGTGGAGGAATCCATGGATGCTCACAAGCAGCATCTTGAGGACACGACAGAGCTCACCGCCGCTCGCCATGGAGACTAGTTCCCGCGGCCTGCAGCAACACATCAAGAAAGTAGAGATCAGCGAGCCAGATCGTTGTCTTCCTTCTTCTTTTGCCCTTGTGTATTTCGGGCATAGCCGCATGTGGCTTTTTTAATTATGTTCCTAATTATGTAAGACAATTATTATCCACTGTCGGGGTCCTTATATATTCATCAGTCTTGCTATAAGTCGCAGTAGATTCTATATAGGTCCGTCGGATCTTACATCAAGATCCGTGCAAAATTTTCTTTTCAGATTTTCTTTTTTCTCTCTTAAACAGAGGCTCTGGCGCCATGAATGGAGACCTTGGGAGAGAGGTGGGCGGCAGATGGAGGTCAAAGGGCTCTCCTCCCGATAAGCATGTGCATGGGTCTGATCGCACGCCTCCCGTACTCAAATAGCTACCCTGCACGGCGCCTCCTTGCTAATAAAAAAGGGGACGCGTGGCGGCACGTAAATGGTAAGTAGAACGCCCACGGTTTCAATAATACTTGTGTTTCCGATTGTAACGTGACAGCACTTGTTCCAAAATGACTTTGTTGATTGTTAATGTGTGCACCTTCGCAAATCGGACAGCAAAATTACCACAGCATGTTGGTGCCATGTCATGAAACCAATCCAAGTTTCATGATTTTCATGCGTGTTTTGGATTTACAGGAATTAAAAAACCAAGTTTCTCAATGTTTCCGGCCGAGCCACGACGCCCAGATGTTTGAATTTCATTCCCATTTCTTGCATGGGACCTAGAAATTTACTCGAGGACACACATGTAATTTTTCAACTAACTTTGGTGCACTGGACCATGTGCTCATATTTCAAATTTGAATTATGCACACAAAGGTGACACGTTCCCTCTCAGAACCACGAGCCTTCTTGAGAGAAGCTTCGGTTTGGAAGAAGCTTATACCAAAACTTGTTCCTATTCGACCAATATTTCTTACCACAGCATGGTAGTGCCATGACATGACACCATGCCAAGTTTCATGATTTTCAGGCATGTTTTGGATTTACAAGAATTTTAAAACCAAGTTTCTCAATGTTCTCGGCCGAGCCACGATGCCCAGATGTTTGAATTTCATTCCCATTTCTTGCATGGGACCTAGAAATTCACCCGAGGACACACATGTGATTTTTTAACCAACTTTCGTGCACGGGAGCATCTGCTTGTAGTTCAAATTTGAATTATGCACATTAAATTACCGGAAACTCAATTAATGTATAAAAAGGCCAAACGAACCCAAAATAATTCCAAAATTTAAGAGGGCACTCATGTAGTTCTATGTTGCCTCTGTAAATAAACTCAAGGGGGGTAGCGTATATCATTTCGCACTCAAAGGTGACATGTTCCCTCTCAGAACCACGAGCCTTCTTGAGAGAAGCTCCAGTTTGCAAGAAGCTTATACCAAAACTTGTTCCAATTCGGCCCAATTTTTTACCACAGCATGTTAGTGCCATGACATGACACCATGCCAAGTTTCATGATTTCTAGGCGAGTTTTCGATTTACAGGAATTTAAAAACCAAGTTTCTCGATGTTCTTGGCCGAGTCACGACGTGCTACCTCTTGAGCACTGCGTTGGTTTTCCCTTGAAGAGGAAAGGGTGATGCAGTAAAGTAGCGTAAGTATTTCCCTCAGTTTTTTAGAACCAAGGTATCAATCGAGTAGGAGACCACGCTAGAGTCCCACGCACCTACACAAACAAATAAGAACCTCGCAACCAACGCGACAAAGGGGTTGTAAATCCCTTCACGGTCACTTACGAGAGTGACATCTGATAGATATGATAAGATAATATTTTTGGTATTTTTATAATAAAGAGAAATAAAGATGCAAAGTAAAATAAACGGCAATGGAAATAACTAAGTGTTGGAAGATTAATATGATGGGAAATAGACCCGGGGGCCATAGGTTTCACTAGTGGCTTCTCTCAAGAGCATAAGTATTACGGTGGGTGAACAAATTACTGTCGAGCAATTGATAGAATTGAGCATAGTTATGAGAATATCTAGGTATGGTCATGTATATAGGCATCACGTCCGCGATAAGTAGTCTGAAACGATTCTGCATCTACTACTATTACTCCACACATCGACCGCTATCCAGCATGCATCTAGAGTATTAAGTTCATAAGAACAGAGTAATGCTTTAAGTAAGATGACATGATGTAGAGGGACAAACTCATGCAATATGATATAAACCCCATCTTTTTATCCTCAATGGCAACAATACAATACGTGCCTTGCTGCCCCTGCTGTCACTGGGAAAGGAAACCGCAAGATTGAACCCAAAGCTAAGCACTTCTCCCATTGCAAGAAAGATCAATCTAGTAGGCCAAACAAAACTGATAATTCGAAGAGACTTGCAAAGATAACCAATCATACATAAAAGAATTCAGAGGAGATTCAAATATTGTTCATAGATAAACTTGATCATAAACCCACAATTCATCGGTCTCGACAAACACACCGCAAAAGAAGATTACATCGAATAGATCTCCAAGAAGATCGAGGAGAACATGGTATTGAGATCCAAAAAGAGAGAAGAAGCCATCTAGCTAATAACTATGGACCCGAAGGTCTGAGGTAAACTACTCACACATCATCGGAGGGCCTATGGTGTTGATGTAGAAGCCCTCCGTGATCAATGGCCCCTCCGGCAGGACGCCAAAAAAGGCCCTGAGATGGGATCTCACGGGTACAGAAGGTTGCGGCGGTGGAATTAGGTTTTCGTGGATGCTTCTGTTGGTTTGGGGGTACGTAGGTATATATAGGAGGAAGAAGTACGTCGGTGGAGCAACATGGGCCCCACGAGGGTGGAGGGCGCACCTGGGGGGTAGGCGCGCCCCCCTGCCTCGTGCTCTCCTCGTTGCTTTCTTTACGTGGACTCCAAGTCCTCTGGATCATGTTTGTTCCAAAAATCACGTTCCCGAAGGTTTCATTCCGTTTGTACTTCGTCTGATATTCTTTTTCTACAAAACACTGAAATAGGCAAAAAAACAGCAATTTGGGCTAGGCCTCCGGTTAATAGGTTAGTCCCAAAAATAATATAAAAGTGTATAATAAAGCCCATTAAACATCCAAAACAGAATATAATATAGCATGGAACACTAAAAAATTATAGATACGTTGGAGATGCATCAAGCATCCCCAAGCTTAATTCCTGCTCGTCCTCGAGTAGGTAAATGATAAAAACAGAATTTTTGATGTGGAATGCTACTTTAGCATAATTTCAATGTAGTTCTTCTTATTGTGGCACGAATGTTCAGATTCGATATGATTCAAGATAAAAGTTTAATGTTGACATAAAAACAATAATACTTCAAGCATACTAACCAAGCAATTATGTCTTATCAAAATAAAATATCCAAAGCAAGTTATCCCTACAAAATCATATAGTCTGTCTATGCTCCATCTTCCCCACACAAAATATTCATATCATGTACAACCCCGGTTTTAGCCAAGCAATTGGTTCATACTTTTTAACACGCTTCAGCCTTTTTAACTTTTACGCAATACATGAGCGCAAGCCATGGATATAGCACTACCGTGGAATAAGGTATAATGATAGGGGTTATGTGGGAAGACAAAAAAGGAGAAAGTCTCACATCGACGAGGCTAATCAATGGGCTATGGAGATGCCCATCAATTGACGTCAATGCAAGGAGTAGGGATTGCCATGCAACGGATGCACTAGAGCTATAAGTGTATGAAAGCTCAAACAAAAGAAACTAAGTGGGTGTGCATCCAACTTGCTTGCTCATGAAGACCTCGGGCATTTGAGGAAGCCCATCATTGGAATATACAAGCCAAGTTCTATAATGAAATTTCTCACTAGTATATGAAAGTGACAAAATGAGAGGCTCTCTATCATGAAGATCACGGTGCTACTTTGAAGCACAAGTGTGGTAAAAGGATAGTAACATTGTCCCTTCTCTCTTTTTCTCTCTATTTTTTGGCCTTTTCTCCTTTTTTATGGCCTCTTTTTTTTAGTCCGGAGTCTCATCCCGACTTGTGGGGGAATCATGGTCTCCATCATCCTTTCCTCACTTGGGACAATGCTCTAATAATGATGATCATCACACTTTTATTTACTTACAACTGATGAATTACAACTCAATACTTAGAACAAGATATGACTCTATGTGAATGCCTCCGACGGTGTACCGGGATATGCAATGAATCGAGAGCGACATGTATGAAAGAATTATGAACGGTGGCTTTGCCACAAATACAATGTCAACTACATGATCATGCAAAGCAATATGAGAATGATGGAGCGTGTCATGATAAACGAAATGGTAGAAAGTTGCATGGCAATATATCTCGGAATGGCTATGGAAATGCCATAATAGGTAGGTATGGTGGCTGTTTTGAGGAAGGTATAAGGAGGTTTATGTGTGATAGAGCGTACCATATCACGGGGTTTGGATGCACCGGCGAAGTTTGCACCAACTCTCAAGGTGAGAAAGGGCAATGCACGGTACCGAAGAGGCTAGAAAATTGCGGAAAGGTAAGTGTGCGTATAATCCATGGACTCACATTAGTCATAAATAACTCATATACTTATTGCAAAAAATTATTAGCCCTCGAAGCAAAGTACTACTACGCATGCTCCTAGGGGAAGGGTTGATAGGAGTTAACCATCGCGCGATCCCGACCGCCACACAAAGGATGACAATCAACAAATACCTCATGCTCCGACTTCGTTACATAACGGTTCACCATACGTGCATGCTACGTGAATCACAAACTCCAACACAAGTATTTCTCAATTTCACAATTACTCAACTAGCACAACTATGATATTACCACCTTTATATCTCAAAACAATTATCGAGCATCAAATTTCTTATGATATTATAATTAAAGCAAATTGCCATGCTGTTTTAAGACTCTCAAAATAATATAAGTGAAGCATGAGAGCTCAATAGTTTCTATAAAACAAATCCACCACCGTGCTCTAAAAGATATAAGTGAAGCACTAGAGCAAAAACTATATAGCTCAAAAGATATAAGTGAAGCACATAGAGTATTTTCTAATAAATTCTGATTTGTGTGTGTCTCTCTCAAAAGGTGTGTACAGCAAGGATGATTGTGGTAAACTAAAAAGCAAAGAATCAAATCATACAAGACCCTCCAAGCAAAACACATATCATGTGGTGAATAAAAATATAGCTCCAAGTAAAGTTACCGATGGAAGTAGACGAAAGAGGGGATGCCTACCGGGGCATCCCCAAGCTTTGGATTTTTGGTGTCCTTAGATTATCTTGGGGTGCCATGGGCATCCCCAAGATTAGGCTCTTGCCACTCCTTGTTCCATAATCCATCAAATCTTTTATCCAAAACTTGAAAACTTCACAACACAAAACTTAGCAGAAAATCTCGTGAGCTCCGTTAGCGAAGGAAAACAAAACACCACTTCAAGGTACTGTATTGAACTCATTATTTATTTATATTGGTGTTAAACCTACTGTATTACAACTTCTCTATGGTTTATAAACTATTTTACTAGCCATAGATTCATCAAAATAAGCAAAAAACACACGAAAAACAGAATCTGTAAAAAACAGAACAGTCTGTAGTAATCTATAACTAACGCAAACTTCTGGAACTCAAAAAAATCTACAAAAATAGGAAGACCTAGAAAATTTGTTTATTGATCTTCTGCAATTGGAATCAGTATTTTATCACGTTCTGGTGATTTTTAACAATTGTTTTCGTGGACAGAAAGTTTCTGCAATTTTCAGCAAGATCAAATAACTATCATCCAAGAAGATCCTATAGGTTTAACTTGGCACAAACACTAATTAAAATATAAAAACAAATCTAACCAGAGGCTAGATCAAAGATTTATTCCTAAACAGAAGCAAAAATAAAAAAACTCAAAATAAAATTGGGTTGCCTCTCAACAAGCGCTTTTCTTTAAAGCCAGCTAGGCATAGATAATTTTAATGATGCTCACATGAAAGACAAGAATTGAAGCGCAAAGAGAGCATCATAAAACACGTGACAAACACATCTAAGTCTAACATACTTCCTATGCATAGGAACTTTATAGGAAAACAAATTATCATAGCAAGCAAAAATTAGCATATGCAAGGAAGAACAAAGAGACGATAGCAATCTCAACATGACGAGAGGTAATCTAGTAAGATAAAAATTTCTACAACCATATTTTCCTCTCTCATAATAATTACATGTGGGTTCATAAGAAAATTCAACAAAATAGCTATCACATAAAATATTTTCAACACGGTCCACATGCATGCAAAGTTGACACTATTCCAAAATAGTGGGATTAACATTAGCTAAAGTCATGACCTCTCCAAACCCACTTTTATCAAAAATACCATAAGATTGAACATTCTCCGAATATGTGGGATCTAAAGTTGACACTCTTCCAAACCCACTTTCAATATTATTGCAAACACTTTTATCAATCTCATATTCATCATAGGGCTTAAATAAATTTTCAAGATCATAAGAAGAATCACCCCAATCATGATCATTGCAACAAGTAGTAGACATAGCAAAACTAGCATCCCCAAGCTTAGGGTTTTGCATATTATTAGCACAATTGACATCAAGAGAATTTATAGTAAAATCATTGCAATCATGCTTTTTATTCAAGGAGCTATCGTGAATCTCTTCATAAATTTCTTCATCACAATTTCCAGATTCACGAATTTCAAGCAAAACTTCATAAAGATAATCTAGTGCACAAAACTCACTAGCAATTGGTTCATCATAATTGGATCTCTTAAAAAGATTAGCAAGCAGATGAGGATCCATAGATCTTAGGTTCTCTGTTTAGCAATAAATAAACAACTATTCCAACCAAACAAGCAAACGAGCCAAGTAAGACATCAAAGTAAACGAAAAAGACGAACAGGAAAAGGGCGGATAAAACGCCAAGGGTGAAGTGGGGGAGAGGAAAACGAGAGTCAAATGGCAAATAATGTAATGCGAGGGATAAGGGTTTGTGATGGGTATTTGGTATGTTGACTTTTGTGTAGACTCCCCGGCAACGGCGCCAGAAATCCTTCTTGCTACCTCTTGAGCACTGCGTTGGTTTTCCCTTGAAGAGGAAAGGGTGATGCAGTAAAGTAGCGTAAGTATTTCCCTTAGTTTTTGAGAACCAAGGTATCAATCCAGTAGGAGACCACGCTCGAGTCCCACGCACCTACACAAACAAATAAGAACCTCGCAACCAACGCGATAAAGGGGTTGTCAATTCCTTCACGGTCACTTACGAGAGTGAGATCTGATAGATATGATAAGATAATATTTTTGATATTTTTATAATAAAGAGAAATAAATATGCAAAGTAAAATAAACGGAAATGGAAATAACTAAGTGTTGGAAGATTAATATGATGGAAAATAGACCCGGGGGCCATAGGTTTCACTAGTGGCTTCTCTCAAGAGCATAAGTATTACGGTCGGTGAACAAATTACTGTCGAGCAATTGATATAATTGAGCATAGTTATGAGAATATCTAGGTATGATCATGTATATAGGCATCACGTCCGCGACAAGTAGACCGAAACGATTCTGCATCTACTACTATTACTCCACACATCGACCGCTATCCAGCATGCATCTAGAGTATTAAGTTCATCAGAACGGAGTAATGCTTTAAGTAAGATGACATGATGTAGAAGGATAAACTCATGCAATATGGTATGAATCCCATCTTTTTATCCTCGATGGCAACAATACAATACGTGCCTTGCTGCCCCTGCTGTCACTGGGAAAGGACACCGCATGATTGAACCCAAAGCTAGGCACTTCTCCCATTGCAAGAAAGATCAATCTAGTAGGCCAAACCAAACTAATAATTCAAAGAGGCTTGCAAAGATAACCAATCATACATAAAAGAATTCAGAGGAGATTCAAATATTGTTCATAGATAAACTTGATCACAAACCCACAATTCATCGGTCTCGACAAACACACCGCAAAGGAAGATTACATCGAATAGATCTCCAAGAAGATCGAGGAGAACATGGTATTGAGATCCAAAAAGAGAGAAGAAGCCATGTAGCTAATAACTATGGACCCGAAGGTCCAAGGTAAACTACTCGCACATCGTCGGAGGGGCTATGGTGTTGATGTAGAAGCCCTCCATGATCAATGCCCCCTCCGGCAGGACGCTGGAAAAGGCCCCAAGATGGGATCTCATGGGTATAGAAGGTTGCGGCGGTGGAATTAGGTTTTCGTGGATGCTTCTGTTGGTTTGGGGGTACGTAGGTATATATAGGAGGAAGAAGTACGTCGGTGGAGCAACATGGGCCCCACGAGGGTGGAGGGCGCGCCTGGGGGGGTAGGCGCGCCCCCCTGCCTCATGCTCTCCTCGTTACTTTCTTTACGTGGATTCCAAGTCCTCTGGATCACGTTTGTTCCAAAAATCACGTTCCCGAAGGTTTCATTCCGTTTGGACTTCGTTTGATATTCTTTTTCCGCGAAACACTGAAATAGGCAAAAAAACAGCAATTTGGGCTAGGCCTCCGGTTAATAGGTTAGTCCCAAAAATAATAGAAAAGTGTATAATAAAGCCAATTAAACATCCAAAACAGAATATAATATAGCATGGAACAATAAAAAATTATAGATACGTTGGAGACGTATCACGACGCCCAGATGTTTGAATTTCATTCCCATTTCTTGCATGGGACCTAGAAATTCACCCAAGGACACACATGTGATTTTTTAACCAACTTTGGTGCACCGAAGCATGTGCTTGCAGTTCAAATTTGAATGATGCACATTAAATGTCCAGAAACTCAATTAATGTATAAAAAGGCCAAACGAACCCGGAATAATTCCAAAATTTAACAGGGCACTCATATAGTTCTATGTTGCCTCTGTAAGGAAAATCAGGGGGAGGCAGCGTATATCGTTTCGCACACAAAGGAGACACGTTCTCTCTCGGAACCACGAGGCTTGTTGAGAGAATCTCCGGTTTTGCAAGAAGCTTATAGCAAAACTTGTCCCAATTGAGCCAAAAATTATACATATGAAAACAGGGTTTAGATTATCCCGAACATCTCGCTACCTACACCAATGTACTCTGATTTGAATTCAACGTAAAATGGATACAAATATTTGAATTGGAGATCGTATGGTACATGTAGTTCATAGTGAAATATGATTACTGCTATATGCATGTTTTTTGTTATCAAGATAATATTTAAATGATGGTATAACTTGACACCAATTGTATTCAAATAAGGAAAATTGATTCAAATTTAGTCCATATGGTATACGAAAATATATATGTTCATAGGGTGGAGTAAAAGGTTCATATATGATGGAAGATCAAAATGTAGGACTACATCCATTATAAACCGCAAGGTCACCTAACGATATATTCGAATTCAACATAACGTGGATTAAAAAATTGAAATTCGAGATCCTGGCATTTGTAATCATATAAAAAGGGACATGACTCTTTCTTTTGGTGGGAATTGATTTGTTTTTTGTTGTTGTTGAGGGAAGTGCGAATTGGTTTCGTAATGTACAGGGTAATCTTGTTCTCCCGATTTTTTTACATTTTTCTTGTAGTTTTTTCAATGGCATTTATAGCAATATAGTAAAAGGGGACATGACTCCCTTGTGTCTTGTATGAATTGTTTTTTTTTGTACACGTTAAGTTAGTTCTGCCAAACATGGAATCCGCGCCTTGTTATCCTGAAATTTTCAAGCTCGAGTATATTTTGTCTCATCTGCTTTGAAACTCCCGCCTCTTCAACCCGCGCCGCGCCTTGTTATCCCAAAATTTCGACGCGCGCAAAAACTCCCTCCTCATCCGAAATCGGTCCTGCAGCCCAGACACGCGAAATCCCCCTTCTACCCCTCAGCCAAAAATGCGACGTCGCGAGGTCAAAACCAATGGGGTTACTGTCGGTGTCAAAACCGGCGGATCTCGGGTAGGGGGTCCCGAACTGTGCGTCTAAGGAGGATGGTAACAGGAGGCGGGGGACACGATGTTTACCCAGGTTCAGGCCCTCTCGATGGAGGTAATACCCTACTTCCTGCTTGATTGATCTTGATGATATGAGTATTACAAGAGTTGATCTACCACGAGATCGTAGCGGCTAAACCCTAGAAGCTAGCCTATGGTATGATTGTTGTTGTCCTACGGACTAAACCCTCCGGTTTATATAGACATCGGAGGGGGCTAGGGTTACACAGAGTCGGTTACAAGGGAGGAGATCTACATATCCGTATTGCCAAGCTTACCTTCCACGCCAAGGACAGCCCCATCCGGACATGGGACGGAGTCTTCAATCTTGTGTCTTCATAGTCCAACAGTCCGGCTAAAGTATATAGTCCAGCTGTCCGTGGACCCCCTAATCCAGGACTCCCTCATTAGCCCCTGAACCAGGCTTCAATGACGATGAGTCCGGCGCGCAGGTTGTCTTCGGCATTGCAAGGCGGGTTCCTCCTCCGAATATTCCATCGAAGATTTTGAACACAAGGATAGTGTACGGCTCTGCAAAACAAATTCCACATACCACCATAGAGAGAATAATATTTCCACAAATCTAATCTGCTGACACATTCTGCAGCATGACATCACACCATGGCCCGGTCATTATTCGAACCGTTTTTCTCAACCAGCCACTGCACATATCGCGAGGCGGTTTTCTTGGCACGTCTTGTCGAAGCAGAGATCGTGCCCCTTTATCACGGGATTCTCATCAATACGGGTGTGGGTAACCCAACCGCGCCATCAATTACGGCGCTTGGGGAATAAGCGAGTTTACCAGGCAGGTGGGGAGGAGACAAGGATTCATCTTTTTCACCCACGCCCTCTTCCTGCTCGCTCATCCATTCTTGCGCACTTGAGCTCCAGCACCCAAGTTTGCATTTTCTCCTCAAACCACTCCAAGCATGTCCGGAGCAGGAGGCAAGTGGATGGTCTCCTCCGTTACGGAGGAGGACATCACAAAGCTACGGGGAGCCGGATACCTGGCCGCAGATATCGCGCACCGGCTACCAGATGCGGGCAGATCGTCCCTACTCCAGAACCCCATGAGAGGGTGGTTTTCTTACCCACTTCGTCCGCGGACTGGGATTTCCCCTCCACCCGTTTGTCCGCGGGCTCATGTTTTACTACGGGCTGGACTTCCACGATCTGGCCCCCAATTTCATCCTCAACATCTCGGCGTTTATCGTCATGTGCGAGGCCTTCCTCCGCATCAAGCCCCACTTCGGCCTGTGGCTGAAGACCTTCAACGTTAAACCGAAGGTGGTGGTCGGCCAGCAAGTGGAGTGCGGAGGCGCCATGGTGGGCAAAATGCCCAATGTCACCTGGCTCGAAGGCTCCTATGTGGAGACCATAAAGTGGTGGCAATCGGGGTGGTTCTACATCACCGAGCCGCGCGACACCAACTGGGTGGCGGCCCCCGAATTTCGATCCGGAATCCCCATGCGGCTCACCTCCTGGAAAGAGAAGGGCCTATCCTGGGGTTCCTCGGTAGAGCTGACCGGACTCCAAACCTGCATCAAAAACATGATGAGCAAGAAAATCAAGCTTGTCAACGTGGTCCAAGTCATGCTCTTCCGTCGGATCCTCCCATGTCAAAGACGGGCATTCAATTTGTGGGAGTTCGACCCGGCCGAGCACCAGACGCTGCGAGAGCTCTTCGACACGATGCACAAGGACGTCTGGAAGGTGCTGTTCAAGGGCGCCGAGGTACCTCCTCCCCTTACCGAGGACCGCGGACTCAGCGCGAAGCGTCCTGCCAATCCGGTAAGTCTTTTATATCTCATAAGATGTTCTTTTCCCCAGTATAACCACGCGCGGGATCTAAGCCTCCACGCCATTTAACAGGACTGGGTAGGGACAGCGGAGCAGGTCGATTGTCCAGCCCCCCTGCCCGAAGATCCAGCGGATGCTCTCCTAACGAAGATGCTGGTTCCGGCGCCTTATGAGGCACCGGAGAAGAAGGCCAAGAAGAAGGCCATGGGGACCAGGAAGGGTCTCCGGTGCAAGGTTATATCGGACTCATCATCCGAAAACACCGAGGCGCACTCCTCCCACGAAAACGAGGAGGAGGAAGATGAAAGTTCTTCCCCCCCCAACAGGGGGGGACAGGAAAAGGAAGGCCGCCCCATCAGGGGAGGCCGAAGGGTCCAAGAAGGGAAGGACCCTCCTCCCGGACTGCTCCACGACGGCCACTTTCAGCGACAAGGAGTGGTTACCCAGGGGCAAGCCCCTGGCAAGGTTGTGAGTATCCGGATATCATAATGATTCTTGGTACGTCTTATTGTACTGTTTCTTATCACACCGCGCATGATTATGCAATCCGTCCCGAGCCCATATCGACGTATCTTCGTCGGATGATTCTTTGGGCCCGTCAGATATGAACAGCGATTCACTCCCGACCGCCTCCTCCCCCCGCCCTACGGACGATGCCAAGGTGTTGTCTCAAAGGGAACTGAACCAAGGGGAGGCAGTTCCGAAGGCGCCCCAAGGCGACATTCTAGGTGCTAGGCGCACGAGGGGCAAGACTCCCCTGGGCCCTAACACCGGGGGCAGCAAGTCTAGCCCCAAGCCGAATACGGCGCCGGATCCTCCAGTGGTTCCGGATTCTGTCAGGCAACCCCTCGCTAAGGGGGGCAAGCCGTCTGTGCCGGTGGCCTCTATCCATCCAGAGGCATCGGACAACTTGCTGGAAGTGCTTCGCGGCGCTTCCATTGACGAAGAGCACCGCACTATTATGAGTGCGGTGGTCAAGAAGGTTCAGTCCGCCAAGAGCGGTCTGACTGAAGCCTGTGCTAGCCTCCTAACAGGCTTTGAGGTAAGTAATCAAATTATAAGAAAATGTTACAGCATAGACAGTAGCCCCTGATGCTCTGTTTGGTGTTCGCAAGGAAAGGCCGAACAAAGGATCAAATAATAATCACAGGAGTCTAATCGAAATTTGTCTATGTGAATAAGCAGGCTTCGCTGCTGGCCGCAGCCGCTCGCACGGCGGAGGTCGCCGCACTGAAGCGGGACCTTGAGCGGTCCAAGGAAGAGCTCGGCCTGACCAAGAGGCGGCTCGAAGAGAACAAAGGTAAGTAGTACCCCGTCTGTTTATTGATAAAGAGAAAGAAATGTGGTTTGTTAGATCACAGGATCGTTTTGAATTTGCTAGGGGCCGCGACCAAAGTGGCGGCCCTGAAGAAGGCGCTGTCCGAGGCCGAAGTCAAAGCGGCCACGGAGCGCATCGAGCGCGAGAGGCAAGAGGCCCGCGTCGGCGAGGTTCAGCAAGAGCTCCGGGATTTCGTCAAGAAATATGAGTCCCTGGAGCGTGACTCTAAGACGCAAGGGTGTGAGCTTGCGAAGGCCCGCGAGAACGTACAAAATGCCAAGGCCGAAGCCCAGAAGGCCCTCCAGGAAATTGAGGCGGTTAAGAAGATAGCGGCGGGTAAGGCATTCATTATGCAAAGCAAGCATGTGAAGGAAACTTTTCTTTTACTTACCCGAATTCGGAGCTCTCCAGGAGAGTTCGCAGATCTGCCCCGCAGCATATCGGATGCCGCAAAGTTCTACCGGGCCGAGGAAGGGAGCTCGACGAAGAAGTTGTTCTGGTCTCAGTATACTGGGACCGAACATCCGCTGCCCCTGAGCGACCAGTTGAAGCAACTGGTCGAGCTGCACAAGGCGGCCGAACTGGCCATGAGGGGCCTCATAGTCCGGATGTGGCCTGGCGAACCCCTGCCTGGCAGCTATTTCGGCCTGGTAAGGCGACTTGTGAACGCCTGCCCACGGCTTGAAGTCATAAAGCGGTCCATCTGCACTGATGGTGCACGCAGGGCCTTTGCCCGTGCGAAAGTGCACTGGGCGAAGATGGACGCCGAGAAGCTGGTGAAGGAGGGGCCGCCGAAGGGCAAGGAGCATCGCCACCCCGAAATGTATTATGACAGTGTCCTGAAGGGTGCCCGCCTTGTGGCGGAGGAATGTTCTAAGGATGTAATATTTGAATGAATGTACTCATGTGATCCTGTGATATGAAAACGAGTTCATGTGCGCTATATAACGCTGTGTTGATTTAAAATATTACCTTCTGTGCGGCCGTTTATAAAATCTGAGAGTTCACTAGTCCTCGGCTTCTGCTCTCATGTAACTAGTACTAGGGTGTTCGGATAAACCTGAGCACTCTTTATCCCAATTTTGGGTCCTTCGAAGGAGGTGTTCAGCACAACGAACCAGGCAATCGGACTAGAAAGCTTTATCACTCTCACTTAGCCATAGAAGTCTACAATTTTAAATTTTGGCGAAGCCCCTAGTATTCAAAAGGCCGAATTGGGGCGCTATATACGCCTAAATCGGACAAGGCTGACTCCTCGCCCAAAGCATAAAAATCTTTAAGGATTTGAGACCTCTCGAACAGCGACCAGCTCTCGCCTCATCATGACAGTCAGTTTTCGGCTTTCTCTACTGAGGTGCTCGTCCGGAAGAACCGGGACACAATCGCACTAGTTCTCCTAGTGCTACCTTAGCCGATATAGCGGAACCTAAGGTACCAAAACATGTGAGCCGGGCAAACCCAACTATTGACCCAAGACATGATTCGGAGCTGATGCATATAATGCTATAAGTTCAGGGTGCCGCACTGTCGAAAGTGTCTGGAATTTTCGTGCCGTGTTATGGGGTACACTAAAGCCCCTGGCGCACTGATCGTACCAGAATGTACGAGTGCCATTTGTCGTAGATATGCAGACAAGGAAAAAAAGAAATGCAATAATAGGCTAACGCTATACATTGTTGTTTAAATGAGACAAGGAAAAAAACGAAATGCAATAATAGGCTAACGCTATACATTGTTGTTTAAATGATACGTCAAAGCGTACGTATACAAGTAGTGCAATAAGCAAAAAATAGGACTATTTGACATCTCCTATCCAAGGGCAAGCTGCGTATGGGTATGTAAAAACAGGTACGTCGATCGTTATCAGAGACCACCTGGGATTTCCCTTTTACGTCAGAGCTTCTTACTTCCTTGGTATTTCCTTCCCGTAATGCGTCCGGCAATCAGACTGCCTGAAAGGGCTTCCAGAGAGTAAGGTCCTGAAAGAGAGAAAATGATAAAGGTATACAGCCCCTGGGGCGGTTGAGCCGCATTATGGGACGTGTCCTAGCCGTGCCTCCGCCTATGCCCATGGTATTTTTAGTGCGTAATTATGTACGCGCGGCACAAATTTCGTCGCTTGACTGGGACTAAGACGGAGGCCGAATTGCTAGGTGAGCTCTGAACGTGCCAGGCGATCCTGTTGCAGGTTACTCCGGACTCGCTTGAAGGTGTCCAGGGGCTTTATCGCCGAATTGGCGGTTTGCCTTAAAAGGCTGCTTTGTGCTTCTGCTGCGAGGGCCGCTGTGTGCTCCTCCGTGCGGAGCGAGCGTTCTGTGTTTCCATTGACTGTTATAACCCCGCGAGGTCCTGGCATTTTGAGCTTGAGGTATGCATAATGCGGTGCCGCATTGAATCTGGCAAATGCGGTTCGTCCGAGCAGTGCGTGATAGCCACTGCGGAACGGGACGATATCAAAGATTAACTCCTTGCTTCGGAAGTTGTCCGGAGATCCGAAGACCACTTCCAGTGTGATTGAGCCCGTGTAACGGGCCTCTACACCTGGGATGACACCTTTGAAGGTGGTTTTAGTGGGTTTGATCCTCGAAGGGTATATACCCATTTTGCGCACTGTATCCTGATAAAGCAGGTTCAGGCTGCTGCCACCATCCATAAGGACTCGGGTGAGGTGAAATCCGTCAATGATGGGATCAAGGACCAATGCGGCAGAACCGCCATGACGGATACTAGTGGGGTGGTCCCTACGATCGAAAGTGATCAGACAAGAAGACCATGGGTTGAATTTTGGGGCGACTGGCTCCATCACATAAACGTCCCTTAGTGCACGCTTCTGTTCCCTCTTGGGAATATGGGTTGCGTATATCATGTTCACCATTTTCACTTGGGGAGGAAATTTCTTCTGTCCTCCTGTGTTCGGCGGCCGGGACTCCTCCTCATCGTCGCTATGCAGCCCCTTTTCCTTGTTTTCGGTATTCAACTTGCCGGCCTGCTTGAACACCCAGCATTCTCTGTTGGTGTGATTGGCTGGCTTATCAGGGGTGCCGTGAATTTGACACGAGCGATCGAGTATGCGGTCCAAACTGGACGGACCCGGGTTGCTTCTTTTGAACGGCTTCTTCCGCTGACCGGATTTAGAGCCACTGAATCCGGCATTGACTGTCGTGTCTTCGGCGTTGTCACCGTTGTTGCGGCGCTTGTGTCTGTTGCGACGTGGTCTACCGTTACTGTCTTTGGCATCTGAATTGCCATGATTTCTTGATGTGTTGTTGCTGCGAGCCAGCCAGCTGTCCTCGCCCACACAAAAGCGGGTCATGAGTGTCGTGAGGGCTGCCATAGACTTCGGATTCTCTTGGCCAAGGTGCCGGGCGAGCCACTCGTCACGGATGTTATGCTTAAATGCCGCTAAGGCCTCTGCATCCGGACAGTCGACAATTTGGTTCTTCTTAGTTAGGAACCGGGTCCAGAATTTCCTGGCCGATTCCCCTGGCTGCTGAGTTATATGGCTCAAGTCATCAGCATCCAGTGGTCGTACATAAGTGCCCTGGAAGTTGTCAAGGAATGCATCTTCCAAATCCTCCCAACTGCCAATGGAGTTTGCTGGCAAGCTATTCAGCCAATGCCGAGCTGGTCCTTTGAGTTTTAGTGGGAGGTACTTGATGGCATGTAGATCATCACCGCGAGCCATGTGGATGTGGAGGAGGAAATCCTCGATCCATACTGCGGGGTCTGTTGTACCATCATATGATTCAATGTTTACGGGTTTAAAACCCTCTGGGAATTCGTGATCCATTACTTCATCAGTGAAGCATAGGGGGTGTGCGGCGCCTCTGTGCCGGGCTATATCATGACGCAGTTCGTACGAGTCTTGTCTGTTGTATTCGACCCGGTCGGATTTGCTTTTAGTATATCCGACGTGACGGTCATCGTCACGCGTTGGGGCGTGCCCCCGTGATCCGTAGATCGATCTTGCATGTCCTGCTTTGTTTTCCAATACGTCTCGCATGTCCCATGTGTTGCCCCAGGCCTTGGTATTTTTGTTTGAATGGCGGCGGGGTGCGGGCTGGACTTCGGGCTGATATGCCCCTTTGTCTCGGCCACGAGGTGGCCGATCAGCCACACCATACGCTGGTGATGTAGGTTTTAATGCTTCCTCCTCGAGTTGGGGTAGCAACATGTGCTTTGGGTAACTCTTGGTTGGGCGCTCGAGTTCGTATTCCTCGGCCGCCAGGACTTCAGTCCATCTATCCGCTAGCAGATCTTGATCAGCTTGAAGCTGTTGTTGCTTTTTCTTCAGGCTGTTTGCTGTGGCTATAAGCCGACGCTTGAAGCGCTCCTGCTCGATGGGATCCTCAGGCACGATAAATTCTTCGTCGCCGAGGCTCACCTCGTCTTCAGAGAGAGCCATGTAATTGTCATCCTCTGATTCTCCGTCTGCTGCCTGTTCCGGAGGGCTAGCTTGTTCATCCTCCTGCTCATGGTCTGGCTGGAGGGGATTGTCGTCATCTTCGGCACTATCCGGAGCGTTATTGTCTCTTGTGCCGGTATCACTGCTTTTGCTATGGCGGGACTTAGAGCGGCACCGCTGACGTCGGTGCTTGGATTGCTTCTTGGAGGGATTATCCTCCGTTGTCTTATCGCCATCGCCTTCTTTGGGGTGTCCACCATGTATATATCATATGATGAGGTGGCAGTCCAGTGCCCTGTGGGTGGTGGTTCCTGTTCGTCTCCTGCATCGTCGTCCATACCGTCGATGTCTTCGGAGCCGAAATCGAGCATGTCGGTTAAATCATCGACAGTGGCTACTGAGTGGGTGGTGGGTGGGCGGCGAATTTCTTCGTCGTCCGCATCCCATTCTAGCCGGACATAGTTCGGCCAAGGGTCGCCTGACAAGGAGAGAGACCTCAAAGAGTTTAGCACGTCGCCCAGTGGTGAGTGTTGTAAGATATCTGCGGAGGAAAACTCCATGATCGGTGCCTAATCAGATTCGATAAGCACGGACGTAGGCGGTTCGGAGCCCGTGGCCGGGGACGAATCCAAGTGTCCGGCAACACGGGTCTCATAGGAAGTGGAGTCAGCGTTCGGCTCTATCGCCGCTGCGTGCGCAGCCTCCGTGGCGGGGTCTATCCACCCGTCCTCGGACGGCATGATCTGCTCCGAATTGAGGGCCGGAGTACTTGTAGGTGTGATCTCCCAAACACTGTCCGACGGCAGAGCCAAGTCATGCTTGTCATGGCTGTGCAGTGCACCTGACATGGGCTCGAATCCGTCGAAGATCAAGTCTCTGCGGATGTTGGCGGTATAGTTCAATTTTCCAAACCTGACCTGATGGCCAGGGGCGTAGCTCTCGATCTACTCCAGATGGCCAAGCGAGTTGGCCCGCAGTGCGAAGCCGCCGAACACGAAGATCTGTCCGGGGAGGAAAACCTCATCCTGGATCGTATCGTTGCTGATGATCGAAGGGGCCATCAAACCTTGTGGTGACGGCACAGTGGAACTCTCAATGAAAGCACCAATGTCGGTGTCAAAACCGGCGGATCTCGGGTAGGGGGTCCCGAACTGTGCATCTAAGGCGGATGGTAACAGGAGGCGGGGGACACGATGTTTACCCAGGTTCGGGCCCTCTCGATGGAGGTAATACCCTACTTCCTGCTTGATTGATCTTGATGATATGAGTATTACAAGAGTTGATATACCACGAGATCGTAGAGGCTAAACCCTAGAAGCTAGCCTATGGTATGATTGTTGTTGTCCTACGGACTAAACCCTCCGGTTTATATAGACACCGGAGGGGGCTAGGGTTACACAGAGTCGGTTACAAGGGAGGAGATATACATATCCGTATTTCCAAGCTTGCCTTCCACACCAAGGAGAGTCCCATCCGGACACGGGACGGAGTCTTCAATCTTGTGTCTTCATAGTCCAACAGTCCGGCTAAAGTATATAGTCCGGCTGTCTGAGGACCCCCTAATCCAGCACTCCCTCAGTTACGCTGGTAACTTACCCTACATTTCGGACAAGCGCATCCCTAAGCCATGGCTCCCCCTACCATCCCCTTCGTCCCCCCCATTCGTACACCGAGGCCGCCAAAACCCGCGAAACCCCACGCTCCTCCGCCGGCCTCCCACCCGCCGTCCAGCCGAAGACTCTTCCCCGATGATGTCGTCCACCGCAACAGCTCGCCGTCCCTCATCCACTGCACCAGATGAGGATTCGTCGTTGATCTCGTCGTCCCACCGGATCAGCCGCCCCGTCCTCCACCTCCAAGGAGCTGCCCGACGTTCGCCTCGTCTATCATGCCACCTCCATCCCCACAGCGTTGTCTTAACCTGCCCCACTGAAACCGCAACACCCTCACCAATTCCTCCGATGAAGCCGAGGCCAGCTCGGCACCACCAAGGATGTTCTGCGCTCACCACTGCATTTTATCTTTTATTCGATCTCACGGGGCTGCTGGTGCTCGATACCGAGCAGCCATGGCGGGTCTCCATCGACGGCGCCATCGCTGGCCACTTCATTCACGGCGTCTCTCCCCCATGTCGTTGCTTCCTCGGCGGCGACTTCCACACCGGCACTAGCTGCAGCTGCTCCAGCTCTCGCTCGTGCAGCTGCTGCTGCTCTCGCTCTCGCTCGCGCTGCGGCTCTGTTGTTGCTGTCGGTCGCGCTGTTGCATTGCTCTTGCTTTTGTTCGTGCTGCTGCTCTGCTATTGCTGTCGGTCGCCCTGCTGCTCCGCTCTTGCTCTTGTTCGTGCTGCTGCTCTACTCTTGCTCTCGCTCCCACTTCTGCTGATGCACGACCTCCGGTAGCTATAGGAGTTGCTGCTTTAGCACTCACTCGCGGTGCTGCTGCACGACTTGCTCTCTGCTAGTGCGTTCCCTGCTCGAGCGTCTGCTAATTTAGATCACTACTTCTCTGCCACTAGTGCTCGAACGCCATAAACATCCATTGCAATGCTCTGCTACTAGTTCAATCAGTTTCGACAGTAAAATTTGGTTTCGATAGTAAAGTTCAGTTTCTTCAGTTAAGTTCAGAGTGAACAGTATTTACAGCATCTGTCGGAGCGGCCGTGGCACGGCTGATGCATTTTACATCTAGCACTTTTTGGTGATGTATTTTACATCATCTATTGCAGATGATATTAGAGTCCCACTTTAGATTAACGTTGTTTGTCTTGTACTGCTTCAGCCTCGCTGCCGTACACCTCACCAGAGCTGCTCCAACGACGGAACTGTCCATCACAGTGGAGCAGTACCCTCGGCGCCGTTTCCAGAGGCCTCAGATCTTCTTCCCCGCCTCTGACAGTCACACCAGCATCACCATCCTCCATGTACAACCCAATGATGCTGAGGTCGACAAGGCTATGCCAAAGAGGTTGTACACTCGTCGCATCACTTTGTTACTCTGCATGCATGTCGATCCCTCAGGGATCCTTTGCTATGGAACTACTATGGTACTACTATTCGTGCATTTGGTTAGAAGGAGTGGAGCAAAGCAAAACTGGATGATTTTTTTCCTTTGGTATCTCTTTCAAAGAAAAAACGTAGGAATATCCACTTGGACGTCCTTTTCAAATTAATATGCATGAAGAATGGGACTAATTGCATTACTGGCATAATAAGATTCTTATTTTTTTCATTTTCAGATGGTTTGACTTTAATTTGACCATGTTTCTCCATTCCTGTGTTCTTCCAATTCATGTGAACCAAACACCTAGGTTGACAGAAATCCTATGTTTCCAAATGCTCTGTTTTGCACGTGCATTCCTATCCTATTCCTGTGTTTTCCCTGTCCCTGCGTTTATATAATCCTCCAATTCTAAGGATCCCTTACATATTTACTTCATTTTCAGATAGGCGTCAAAGAAAACTCTATGTGTTATGTCCTGCTCCTGCCGTGCCTTCATCCACCCCACCTGAGGTGGACCATCGACAGAAGCGTTCACTGCAGCAGAGATTCCCCTGCAGACTTTCTTTCGCCGCCTCAGATCATCTTCCCTGTTGCCGGCAGCCACGCCAACTGCATTTCCATCATCGACTGAGCAGATGAACCTGAGGACTACACAGTTCCAGAAGAGAGGTCGCACTATTTCGTGTTTGCTTACGTTATACATCGGTTATTATTACCATCTACTTTATCGTTCAAACTTGAGTTTTAAAATGCCCGTGGGGCACATATCGAGGCAGCAACGAATAGTATATGTCTACTATCTGCTTCAGCTGGGGTCTTCTATGTGGTTCATGTTGGGTGGGCAACAAACAGTAGATGATCCATTGTCTATCTTTTTAAACAGAAGCTATAATCTACCTGCTATCATTAGTTTTGGATCTATCAACTCGTTTGCTACCATCGGTCTTGATTTCTGCATGCACCCCTTAGTCCTTACAAAATCTAACTTTTTTTATGATGCATATCAGTTATTGTACACAATTGTACTAAACATGTAGAGAAAAAGAGAAGACCGTTGCGTGGGAATATAATGTCATGCAGACGCCGCTCCATGGTGGGCAAAGTGGGCCCCCCTCCCGCCATTCCAGATTGTATTCCTGAGGTGTTTGCTCTAAGATGGCATGCTGATGTTGGTCATATCATGCATATGGCGCCTTGCATTGCTTACATTATACATTGTATATGTCATCAGCTTAGTTTAGATTTGTTTTGTGTGAATGCCACCTGTTTGGTTTCTATATCATACTCCCACCATTCCTAAATATTTGTCTTTTTAGAGATTTCAACAAGTGACTACATACGGAGCAAAATGAGTGAATCTATACTCTAAAATATGTTTATATACATCTGTATGTGGTAGTCCATTTGAAATCTCTAAAAAGAAAAATATTTAGGAACAGAGGGAGTATATGGGAATTATGCAATGCCATCTTCTTTAGCCAGGCATCATATACGTGAATCATGCAATGCCATCCTGTTTAGCCAGTCATCGTATATGTGAATTGTATCGTGCCATATTTTTTTCATAATGTATTGCATTTGTCAACAATGTTTATACATTCATCTACTCTTCCTGTGCATCAGCCATTTGAGTCGGTCATGGGAAAATCTGGAGTGAAAACAAGGTCTTCTGACCAGTCAGTGCTACCCGTCGATGCAGATTTCTTGCTGGTTACAGATAGCTCCTCAGAGGAGGATTCAGAGACAGATGACCAGTCGTATCCCCCCCGAGGTACATGCTCTAACTTGGCAGGGTTATATTGCTCATATCATGCATATGGTGGCTTGCATTGCCATGCCATCTGCTTAGATTAGACATGCTTTGTGTGAATGCCTCATGTTTGCTTTCTATATCAGATATGTGAATTATGCAATGCCATGTTTTTCAGCCAGTTATCATATATGTGAATTATGCACCGCCATGTAGCCAGGCATCATATATGTGAATTATCTCATGCCGTCTTTTTTTCATTACGTATTCCATTTGTCGACAATCTGTGTATATTGAACTACTCTTCATATGTATCAGCCATTTGAGTCGGTTATGGAAAAATCAGGAGTGAAAACAAGGTCTTCAGAGCAGGCAATGGTACATGTTGAAGCATATATCTCGATGGTTACAGGGAGCTCCTCAGAGGAGGATTCAGAGACAGATTACCAGTCCTATATCCCACCTGAGGTGTATGCTCTAAGTTGCAATGTTTATATTTCTCATATCATGCATATGGTGTCTTGCATTGCTTAGTTTAGACATCATATGCACAATATTGAATTCAATCTGCTTAGTTTAGAGATCATACATGCGAGTGCCACCTACTTAGTATATGAATCAATTATGTCAATTATATCATGCCATCCTATATACTTAGACAACATGTATGTGAATTATTTCATCCCAACCTATTTTAGAAAGACATCATATAGTGTCATGTCATCCTGTTTAGATACTCATCATATGTTGAATTATGCCATTATATCCTGTTAAGTTATCCATCATATATCTGAAACTGTGTCATGCTATCCTGTTTAGTTAGGCATCATATATGTGAAAATGTGTCATGCTGTCATGTTTGGTTAGACAACATATATGTGAATTACCACATCTGTCTATCATACAATGTCTGTACGTTCAATTTCTTTTCTTGTTTATCAGCCATTTGAATTGGAGGGGGTGATGGCAGTATCTCAGGGAGCAAAAACCCTTTCTTCACAAAAGACAATGCTACCCGTCGATGCAGATAGAACCATGGTTGTACTGGCCCACAAACTAGCCCCACCACACATAATCGAGACTCTTCCAGATTGCACACTTACACCGTTGGGCAGAGAACCAGCTACAACCCATCTAACCCCAACCCCAGCGGATAGTAACCCACTTCTAGTTGACAAAGCACCATGTCCACCACAGAGTATCCCCACACGAGCATTTTGTAAAGCAACTGTAGTGCCCAAAGCACGAAGACCACCACAGCGAACCCAAACTCCATGTTTAAAGCACAAGAGCAACTGTTCTCAGGTCAGATTCCGTAGCTATGGTCCATACTCCTTTGCTGTTGCATCACTGTATTTACTCATACCAACTACTTTCGAATTTGAAGGATCCAATTGAAACTCCAATGGCGCAACAGGTATGTTTTAAACCTATTTCTTTCACTGGATTGCTCTTCTAACTTCTTGCTCTATGTTGATTTCAGTTTTAGTTGTATAAATAGTTATGTTCTCATGTGATGCAAATTACAAGTGTTGCCAATGTTGTGTAGTTTCTCACACTTATATTCTGTCTATGCTGATGTGTCTTAAAAATATATGAGTTGAACTGTGTCTCTATCTTGATTTGGCAACATAAACTAGAATGATATGGACAATACAGTGACCATAGTACATAGATATATGTTTGTTTCATGCTGTTATCCTCTCCACCTTACTACTGAACTGGTTTACCAAAATGAGTTTCGTATACTACATGCTAAACCTGTGATGTGTCTGCTTGTTTCTCTTGTAGTATGCGAACAGAATATTGGAGAAGAGCACCCCACTATGCAATGGTAGAGAAAGTAATGCAGATAAGGTTCAAGATAGTGAGACAACCCTATTGGTCTCCAAGAAAGGTGATAAAAACGATCTTGTAGACAGTGAGAAAACCCCACAGACCTGCGTTGATGTAGTGTTCGAGTTACTGGCCAATACCGCTGGCTCAAGCTCTTCGAACTTGCTGCCTGAATCACTTCGGCTTCTTCAGTCTCAGCTACAAGCTGAAAGGCATCAGTCAGCTGTGCTGCGGCAAGAAGCCGGAGGACTGAGGAAGTCCCTGCAGAATTCAGATGCATACTTTCTTGTGCAACAACAAGCGCTGGAGGATTTAAGCGCCAAACAAGAGAAAGTTAATAAGCTTGCTAAGCATCTTGCCAGCATTATGGGTACCCAGGATATTGTTTCTTGAGCTCTTCTAAAGTGGTTTCAGTTCTGGACTTGTTTTGCTGCAGCGTTTATTTGCACTGGTCGCCAACTTTGACAACCAGTGTATGTGATATGCTGCTTTGTTCCCTATATTTGCACTGGTGGCGAACTTTGATGCCCAGTGGATGTAATATGTGTAATAGTCATGATAGCCTAGCGTAAGTTGCTTTCTTATTTATTTCCTTGTTGTCTTGTTTATTTGTTTGCTTGTAGTCAGTGTAGTTCTTTTTCAGCGGTTTGCTAGTGGCCGCAATAACCTATTTTTAAAACTAGGCCACAATAACCATGGGCTACATATTTACCGTAGTGACCCTGGGCCTCCTACGGGCCGTAGAAACAATGGGCCTTCTATGGGGAGTAGCATCAATTAGCCTTCGATTTTCGCGAGAGAACCAAATCCAAGTTGGTGAAGATCATGATTTGGGCTGGCACGGGGATCGTTTGATCGATTTCCTTGATTTGATCGCTACTTAATGGGCGTGCGCTCAAAGGATACAAACAGGGATTCGCAAACAAAAAGGGGAATTCGTAGTCACTTTTTCCTGTCGCGTAAAAAAGTTCTACGGCCTGTATGATCGATTGGCCAAACATGGGCCAATAACGGACCGCATTATGGGCCTTAAACGGGTTGGAGTTGGAATCGTCCGTTCATGGGCCGACCATAACGGGCCGTCGTTAATCGGCCGTATTTGATGACGTTATGAAAACGGCCCAATGGATTAACGGGCCACAAACGGGCCGACTGTAACCACGAGCTGAATTTGGCCCACAATCAGAAAAGGCTAGTAACAGGCCGTAAGTAACCGAATGTTGGAAATGAGCCCAAGAATAAATGGGCCCTAATACATCTCCAATGTATCTATAATTTTTTATTGTTCCATGCTATATTATATTCTGTTTTGGATGTTTAATGCGCTTTACTATACACTTTTATATTATTTTTGGGACTAATCTATTAACCGGAGGCCCAGCCCGAATTGCTGTTTTTTGCCTATTTCAGTGTTTCGAAGGAAAGTATATCAAACGGAGTCCAAACGGAATGAAACCTTCGGGAACGTGATTTTCGGAACAAACGTGATCCAGAGGACTTGGAGTCTACGTAAAGCAATCAACGAGGAGAGCACGAGGCAGGGGGCGCGCCTACCCCCCCAGGCGCGCCCTCCACCCTCGTGGGGCCCATGTTGCTCCACCGACGTACTTCTTCCTCCTATATATATCCATATACCCTAGAAACATCAGAAACAGAGCCAAAACCCTATTTCCACCGCCGCAACCTTCTGTACCCGTGAGATCCCATCTTGGGGACTTTTTCGGTGCTCTGCCGGAGGGGGCATTGATCACGGAGGGCTTCTACATCAACACCATAGCCTCTCCGATGATGTGTGAGTAGTTTACCTCACACCTTCGGGTCCATAGTTATTAGCTAGATGGCTTCTTCTGTCTCTTTGGATCTCAATACAAAGTTCTCCTCGATCTTCTTGGAGATCTATTTGATGTAATCTTCTTTTGCGGTGTGTTTGTCGAGATCCGATGAATTGTGGGTTTATGATCAAGATTATCTATGAACAATATTTGAATCTCCTCTGAATTCTTTTATGTATGATTGGTTATCTTTGCAAGTCTCTTCGAATTATCAGTTTGGTTTGGCCTACTAGATTGATCTTTCTTGCAATGGGAGAAGTGCTTAGCTTTGGGTTCAATCTTGCGGTGTCCTTTCCTAGTGACAGCAGGGGTAGCAAGGCACGTATTGTATTGTTGCCATCGAGGATAAAAAGATGGGGTTTATATCATATTGCATGAGTTTATCCCTCTACATCATGTCATCTTACTTAAAGCATTACTCTGTTCTTATGAACTTAATACTCTAGATGCATGCTGGATGGTGGTCGATGTGTGGAGTAATAGTAGTAGATGCAGAATCGTTTCGATCTACTTGTCGCGGACATGATGCCTATATACATGATCATACCTAGATATTCTCATAACTATGCTCAGTTCTATCAATTGCTCGATAGTAATTCGTTCACCCACCGTAATACTTATGCTCTTGAGAGAAGCCACTAGTGAAACCTATGGCCCCCGGGTCTATTTTCCATCATATTAATCTTCCAACACTTAGCTATTTTTATTGCCGTTTATTTTACTTTGCATCTTTATCATAAAAATACCAAAAATATTATCTTATCATATCTATCAGATCTCACTCTCGTAAGTGACCGTGAAGGGATTGACAACCCCTTTATCGCGTTGGTTGCGAGGTTCTTATTTGTTTGTGTAGGTGCGTGGGACTTGTGCGTGATCTCCTACTAGATTGATACCTTGGTTCTCAAAAACTGAGGGAAATACTTACGCTACTTTACTGCATCACCCTTTCCTCTTCAAGGGAAAACCAACGCAGTGCTCAAGAGGTAGCAGGCCCTGAGAAGGCTGAAAGATAACATGTGCTTGAAACGGCCCAATGGAATAATGAGCCATTAATGGGTATAAAGCGATATACTGTTCATCACGGGCCAGTTTCACCACGGGCCGTTAATGGGCCAAGAGTTACAAAGTGCCTCATATGGGCCGAAAGACGTCATGGGCTAGACATGGGCCGGAAGTTACAACGGGCTGGAATCATATTAGACGGCTCAGATGACGCTACTGGGCCTAATTCGGATAGGCCGTAACGGGCCCTAGGTTAGCGGGCTGTAAATGGGCTATGTGCGAACAGGCCGTTAACAGGCTTTCCGTGGGCCGGCCCGCTATCTTTTGACCAAGTCAAACGGGCCAGCCTTTTCACAGGAATGGGCCTCTATTGGGTCGTGCCACGTGTCAACGTATCATTGGGGCATTCTGTCCAATGAGGGGATGACATCTGTGCCAAAGCGGAGCTGACACGTGGTTCTGTCGGCCAATGAGAATTTTACACGTGGAAAATCGGCATTGGTCGTGGCTGTTAGCGGGCTATCGGATCCAAAACCGGACCTGGTAGCTTAACGGTGACCCGTTACGGTGGATGCCACGTGTTGTTCACCCTTGACGAAAGCACTTCCATGACGCGGCATTTATCGTCATGGAAGTGAAACTTCTATGATGATAATTTTGGTAATGTCATGGAACACTTCTACGACAACACAGGTATGACTATCTTGATTCTATCATAAAATCGTCATGGATGTACATGCATGATACAAAACGTGACCTACTGTGACAAACACGTATCATCACGGAAGTGTTTTTTTTTGTAGTGTGAATGCCGTCACCGCCGAACTGGCGGAAATGAAAAAGGCCGAAATGAGCACGTCCAAGAAGAGAAAATACGAGGAGGAAAAAGACAAGCAATCCAAAGAGATAAAGAGCTTAAAGGCTCAGTTATCGGCCGCCTAAAAAGAAAATGAGAAGTTGAAAGGCGGCATGTTCGGTATGACGTGTAAGACCACCATAGAGATTTATGTTTAATCCACAATGTGGAATGTCATAACTCTGTTGCTATAGGTCTATTAACTGGTCGGCCCAAAGAAGAAGTATCCGGATTTCAAGGTGGCGTGCTGAACGAGTTGTCCATGGTGCATGAGCGGGTCCGGAAGGCCATGAAGAGTATGGCCAAGGCGTTATGTCCATCTGATACCCCTCCAGAAAGCGTGGAGGGTTTGGCAAGCCTGTTCAAAGGTGCCCGGCGCCGCTTTGAGCTATGGAAGACTTCTGCCTGCCGTGAAGGCGCACGGGAAGCCTGGGCAATGGTGAAAACACGCTTTACCAAGCTAGATCCGAATCATATGGCCCGAGTGGGACCGCAGGGACCGGACGGGAAAGAAATTCCTGTGAACTTGGTGTATGAACAAGTAATGATAGTTGCAAAATATTCACAAGAAGACTGTAGGCTAGACAGTCTTATGGATGGGATAGAAAAGGAATAGGTATCTGATTCATTGTATTAATGTACTATATGATCATCTTGTATCTTCAACCGAACAAGTGAAAAAATTGTCGTCGCTGGCTTTCGGCTTTGACCTCCAAACCAAAATGGTGGAGTGTTTCTGGATACTATTGTGGAATGCAAGAAACATTCACTATGTCCAAAAACCAGGCAACCAAGTCATTGTGCTCTAACAGACAAAGATTTAGTTCGGGAGGTATGTTATATTACATAGGTAAGAAACATCTTCCAAGGAGAATAGTTCCGTTAAGGGTTCCTTTCCTTGGGTTGGCATGCTTTAATTATGCGTGCCTAGGCTTTGGTCCGTATTACGAAAAGACTGTCCCGCAGTGTTAGAAGGGTTACAAGAATGTAATGATCTGTCATTTGATTGCCGACCAATTATTCTCTTAAGAACGATAGCTTTCGCCTTCACCCGATTGAGGTACATGTCCGGATAACCCGGTTGTAACAATCGCAGAGGTGCTCCCTTTACGCCCCTAGCCGTACAATCGGGAACGTAGGGCATAAACACAGGACCGAGGCAACCCAGCTTGGCAAAAACTTAAGTCATAGAGGTGCATATAATGGCAAAAAAAGTGTATATAAACAAACGACATATAAATTGTGAGCTCTAGGCTCTGAATAATAATAAGCTTTAGTTTAAAGAAGCCCCCAGTCATGGTGGGGTGTATACATTTTAAGATGTGTACCCCTTAAGAGTTCGGCCTATCTGAACATATCCTTGGAAGCATATAAGAACGAGAAAACAAAAACAAATGAAGAGGGATGGGAAAACGGCGAAAAAGAAACAGGCTGAACTTATGAGTAGAATCTTCGGAGCCGAGCAGCGTTCCATGGATTCGGCTCTAGGTGATTATCCGATGCATTACGAAGGCGATAGGCTCCTCCTGTGAGAACTTCATCTATAATGAAGGGACCCTCCCATTTTGGTTTGAGCTTGTCCTTCTTATTCTCTAGGAGGCATAAAACGAGTTCACCGACATTGTAATTCTTGGCCTGCACTTCTCTGCTTTGATATCTCCGAGTCTGTTGTTAATAGAATGCAGAATGGGCTCTTGCAATATCGCGCTCCTCCTCCAGGCCGTCCAGGTCGTCCTGTCGATCCAGCTCGGCTTCTCTCTCTTCATACATGTGCACTCGAGGTGAGTCATGAATAATGTCGCAGGGCAAGACATCCTCTACGCCATACACCATGAAAAAAGGTGTGTATCCGGTAGTGCGATTGGGCGTGGTCCGCAATCCCCAAAGTACATAATCAAGTTCCTCAACCCAGTGTTTATCTGACTCCCGTAGGGATCGCACTAGTTTGGGTTTAATGTCGCTCATTATCAGGCCATTAGCCCGTTCGACCTGGCCGTTTGTTTGAGGGTGGTATACGGAGGGATAATCGAGCTTAATGCCCAAGTTAGCACACCAATTTTTCACCTCATCGGTTGTGAAATTGGAGCCATTGTCAGTGATGATGCTGTGCGGGACACCATAACGATGCACTACACCGGGTATAAAATCAACCACTGGCCCAGCTTCGGTCGTTTTGACCGGTTTGGCCTCTATCCACTTAGTGAATTTATCCACCATAACCAGCAAATATTTCTTCTTGTGGCTTCCCCCTTTAAGGGGTCCAACCATGTCTAGCCCCCAGACCACAAAAGGCCAAGTGGTGGGGATTGTTCTTAAGGCAGTGGGCGGCATATGGCTTTGATTGCAAAAAGCTGACATCCCACACAGCGTTGCACCAAGGCTTGTGCATCTGCTCAGGCCGTTGGCCAAAAGAAACCTATACGGAAGGCCTTGCTGTCGAGGGCCCGAGCTGCGGCATGATGTCCACGGAGACCAACATGTATTTCAGCCAAGAGCTGCCATCCCTCCTCTTCGGAGATGCACCTTTGAAGGACTCCAGTAGTACTTTTCTTGTAGAGCACCTTCATGAACTTTGTAGGCTTTAGAGGGTCGAACTATGTGACGGGCCTCATTCTGGTCATCGGGGAGTTCCTGCTTATTAAGGTAGGCCAGGAAGGGTTCGGTCCATGGAGCAATGACGGCCATGATTTCATGGGCGGAAAGTGTCATTTCGGTGTCCGAGCCCCCGATGACATCGGAATTGTGTTCGGCTGCGGGGGGTATGATCGGCTCCGGACTAGTGTTTCCGCTCTTGTCATGCCATACCACGGATGGCTTAAAGAGCCTTTCCACAAAGATGTTAGGTGGGACAGGATCACGCTTAGTGCCCATTCGAGCAAGGATGTCCACTGCCTGATTACTGTCTCGAGCAACATGATGGAACTCGAGCCCCTCAAACCGACCTGATATTTTGAGTACGGCTGTGACGCCCCCGATTCAATCGTACACTAATCATACACGCAAACATGTACGATCAAGATCAGGCACTCACGGGAAGATATCACAACACAACTCTAAAATAAAATAAGTCATACAAGCATCATAATACAAGCCAGGGGCCTCGAGGGCTCGAATACAAGTGCTCGATCATAGACGAGTCAGCGGAAGCAACAATATCTGAGTACAGACATAAGTTAAACAACTTTGCCTTAAGAAGGCTAGCACAAACTGGGATACAGATCGAAAGAGGCGCAGGCCTCCTGCCTAGGATCCTCCTAAACTACTCCTAGTCGTCATCAGCGGCCTGCACGTAGTAGTAGGCACCTCCGGTGTAGTAGGAGTTGTCATCAGCAGTGGCGTCTGGCTCCTGGGCTCCAGCATCTGGTTGCGACAACCAGGAAAAAAGGAAAGGGGAAAAATGGGGAGAAAAGCAACCGTGAGTACTCATCCAAAGTACTCGCAAGCAAGGATCTACACTACTTATGCATGGGTATCTGTGTAAAGGGGCAATATCGGTGGATTGAACTGCAGAATGCCAGGATAAGAGGGGGATAGCTAATCCTATCGAAGACTACTCTTCTCGCAGCCCCCATCTTGCAGCATGTAGAAGAGAGTAGATGGTAAGTTCACCAAGTATCATCGCATAGCATAAACCTACCCGGCGATCCTCTCCTCGTCGCCCTGTTATAGAGCGATCACCGGGTTGTATCTGGCACTTGGAAGGGTATGTTTTATTAAGTATCTGGTTCTAGTTGTCATAAGGTCAAGGTACAACTCCAAGTCGTCCTGTTACCGAAGATCACGGCTATTCGAATAGATAAACTTCCCTGCAGGTTGCACCACATTACCCGACACGCTCGATCCCCTTTGGTCGGACACACTTTCCTGGGTCATGCCCAGCCTTGGAAGATCAACATGTCGCAGCCCTACCTAGGCACAACAGAGAGGTCAGCACGTCGGTCTAAATCCTCTGGCGCAGGGGTCTAGGCCCATCGCCCATTACACACCTGCACGTTGCGAACACGGCCGGAAGCAGACCTAGCCTCCCTAATACAAGAGCAGGCGTTCCAGTCCAATCCGGCGCGCGCCGCTCAGTCGCTGGCGTCACGAAGGCTTCAGTTGATACCACGACGCCGGTTGCCCATATCTTGTCCCACGTGGCGGTTAGTGCGTATAAGGTCAACGACCCAACTCAGATCAAATACCAAGATCTCGTTAAGCGTGTTATTATGAAGTAACCGCGGACGACGACCAGGGCTAGGCCCACCTCTCTCCTAGGTGGTCTCAACCTGTCCTGTCGCTCTGCCACAAAGGTTCACCCAGAGGGCCGTCGGGACAAACGTCCTTTTTGTCCCAATCCGTGAATCACTCGCAGTTACTCCACGAGCTGACCCGACCTTAGTCACCATAGGTAGCATATAATATGTATATAAGTAAATACCCGTGATCACCTCCCGAGTGATCACGGCCCGATAGTATACCATGGCAGGCGGACAAGAATGTAGGGCCACAGATGGAATACTAGCATCCTATACTAAGCATGTAGGATTGTAGGTAAGGGTAACAACAGTAGTAGCAAGGACAGGCTATGCATCAGGATAGGATTAACGGAAAGCAGTAACATGCTACACTACTCTAATGCAAGCACTAGAGAGAAGAATAGGCAATATCTGGTGATCAGGGGGGGCTTGCCTGGTTGTTCTGGCAAGGAGGAGTCGTTAACAACGTAGTCGATCGGGGCACCAACAGCGGCGTCAGTCTCGTAGTCTACCGGAGAGAAGAGGGGGAAGAAACAATGAATAAAATGCAAACAAATGCATATCGATGCATGACATAACAAGTAACGGTGCTAGGTGTGCCCCAACGCAGTAGGAGGTGATACCGGCGAAGGGGGGAAACATCCGGGAAAGTATCCCCGGTGTTTCGCGTTTTCGGACAGATGAACCAGAGCGGGAAACATGCGTGTTCGCTATGCTAGGGATGCGTGGCGGACGAACGGGCTGCGTATCTGAATTCGTCTCATCGTTCTGAGCAACTTTCATGTACAAAGTATTTTTATCCGAGTTACGGTTAAATTTCTATGATTTTTCAAAGTTTTAAATGATTTTCTAATATCTTGTTTTAATTTAATTGAAAATATTAAATATAGAAACTGCTATGGGTACACAGAAGTGTACCCAGCAGTGTGTGCCCTATTGACTGCTGAGTCAGCAGTCGACAAACCCAGTTGACTGGTCAAAGTGGGCCAGGGGACCCGCATGTCATAGGTACACATTTTAACAGAGGTTTATTACTTTAGTTAACTAAATGGGGTCCACCAGTTAGTGTCTATTAGTTCAAATATCTAGGTAATTAGCTTAATAGACCTAACTAATTAACAAAGGGTTAGGGGGCTAACTAGCTAGTTAGTGGTCGGGGCCCACCTAGCTTAGGCCTAACCGGCCAACCAAGCGCGTGCGGACAGGCGCGCGGTGGCCGAACCCGCAGCAGCGGCGGTGGCCAGCCGGGCCGGAGGCG